>NW_022145539.1:0-102500 GCF_000002235.5 Strongylocentrotus purpuratus | reverse complement strand
TTGGCGCCATTAAGCTACGAACATTATGAAAAGGGAGAAGAGGAATTATTGCAATGCATATTCATCTTGCAAACATTAAATCTGGCCAGCCCTCCCCCTGGAGCTATCGCAGAGCTTCGGCTTTATGCGTGTTCATGTGTCTGTCCGAGGCACAGGGGGCTCTGTGCATATTGCTATAAACCTCGTCCTCACTGGTCCGATACGAGTTGAGTTGAGTTGAGTTGATTTTAGTTGTTTTTATTATCCAAACGTTCAAATTCAGTAATACAACAATAATAACAATAATAACAATAATAAATGTATGTTTAATAAATGTCTCGAATGAACAATAGGGACCATTGTTTTAGATGGCGAGTAGTTTATGGTTGTATTGGTGCTAACAACACAATTGTGTCATTTCATTGACCGTTAGACGACGTTTAATCAGTTCTAATTGTTTAAGAAGAACATTGACCGATGAAAAAAGGCATCGACATACACACATTTTGGACAGATCGCCAGCTCTGATAGCTTGCAATTATTTTGCACGAATGTTTTAAGTTAAGAAATGAAAGAACGAGCTCTACGCAATCAAAGAAGAGATTTTCTGAAAGTACTTTCGTTGAAACTTGAAATTTTAAATTCTATCCTGGTATATTTCTTGAACATTTTCGAAGTCAATTTTTCACTTTCCTATTTGCTTTACGGATAACACGCCTCGAGTCTGTACACAACCGGTGAATTAAGTTTAAATAATAAAGAATAAAGTTAAATTTCCTCTCAACCTAATGAGGAGATGTCGTGTTTTTATTTTGAAATGTAGCAACATTTGGAAATCAAGGAAGGGAAACAGAATCGATAGCTTAATACAGAGTGCTGTAAACGGCAAGATTGGACTTAATGACATCAAACCTAACTGACTATTATTAAAAGTGAGGCAGTGGAAAAGGACCTTGAAAGTGACACCAAAAAACGATGTGATGACGAGGGGATGTTGGTGATTCGAAGACTATTTACAGTTCAAATATTATCCCCTGAATGCGTGTTCTGGGGTTACAGTCAGTACAATGACCAGTCGCAGGCACATTCTAATCAGGTCGGACAAACATCTAAAACATTTATATATGATTCTTGTCTATATGATGCTGGATTTCTTGTTTATACTGATCATGGATTATGCCTGATGTTTGATTATTTATTTCATATATATATTTATTTCATTTATATATTTATTTCTGATATTTATACAGGGTGGCACATATCACCAATTTGGTGGTCTTCCATGAGACCCTGTTTAAACATGTTTTCCTTAGCTTGCATTTTATCAATTCATAAGGGATCAAATGAATGGATTTCTTCTCAACTAAAATGAGTTAAACTCATCATTACAGGTCTCAATTTTACGAGCACGAACACTTTATGATCTTGAGTTGATTCGAGTAAACAGACGGAGAGCGATTTAAACGATTCTCTTCTTTTTTTTATAAAATCTTTGATTGATAGAATAAGAAAAGAGACAGGTCAGAGAAGGAGAGGGATTGAAAGAAAAAAAGAATAACTGAAGCAGAAAGAGGAAAAAGGAAAAATGGAAAGAGGTGAAAAAGGGAAGGAAGGGAGAAAATGGAAGAAAAGTGAGAATGAAACAAGATGAAAGGAGATGAAATATAAAAGATCAATAAAAGAAAAAATGAACAAGGAGGCGAGTGATTACAAAATAAAGAAGAGTGAAGAAAACGAGCAGCAAGAATTAAGACTTAGTCGATAATAACAGTGAAATAAGAAGACAATTAATGATAAAGAACAACTAAGAATTGTGAACATACCTGGAGGAAATAATTCAAAGGAAAAGATAGATATAGATAGTGATAACAGGTAACAATTATATGCAATAAACAGCAGGAAGAAAAAATCAAGGTAACTTCAGACGTGCAGATAAAGCAGTAAGTGAAATGATGCCTCATTTTCGTCATTAAAAAGAAAAATAGATCGCGTTATTTGCAAGTCAATATTGTTGCCCTTTTATCTCCTCGCAGATTATGAATTGAAAGAAAAGGAGAAAAGGGAAAATAAAGAAACTAAAAAGAAAGGAAGATGATGGGGTGGTATTCTTGGTCATGCTTGTCGATGATTTACGAGTACATAATATTCCACTGAGTGGGAAAAAGCCCCGGAGCACGGTCGTGTTAAAACGGGTTTTCGCTGCTACCCTCCCCCATCCACCCCTCAACCCCGCGGGCTACGAAAGATTATCGATAATTGAAGCCTAGCCAAAATGTTTTCCACCGTTTAACGGAAGAGAAAGCTCAACCCAGCACGGCTCTTGCATCCCTCCATGTTTTTCATAGTGATTATTATCATCATCATCGAGATGCGGGTAAGGCTTTTTTCTCTTTGGTTCTCATCAACATGATCAAGGGTGTTTGTGGTTGGGTGACGTGAAGAAAGACATTTCAATCTGTCAGTTTAAAGAAAGAAGTAGGAGAAAAATCAGCCTTGAATTACTTTAAACTTTTTCTTTATACAATCTAGTGACAATCGAACAGTTGAGTTTGTTATCAAGCAATGTAAGGTTCGGAAAGGCGATTCCTTGCCAGGCAAAAATAATGATTAAATTATGCTGTGAATAGATCTTTGATTGATTTTGAATTCACTTGACTTTGCATCATTTTATGGAGCATTGTAAGAGATTGGTCTGAAATAGTTTGAATTTTGAGATCATTACTCCTTTATTGCTTTATTCGCTTTTGTATTTGTTTAAGTTTACTGGATAGATACAGATTGAGATGTTGAAACTAGCTTAAACCATACAAAAGTGTGTGTGTGTGTGTGTGTGTGTGTGCGTGTGTGTGTGTGTGAGAGAGAGAGAGAGAGAGAGGAGAGGAGAGAGAGAGAGAGA
This sequence comes from Strongylocentrotus purpuratus, assembly GCF_000002235.5. Taxonomy (NCBI): domain Eukaryota; kingdom Metazoa; phylum Echinodermata; class Echinoidea; order Camarodonta; family Strongylocentrotidae; genus Strongylocentrotus; species Strongylocentrotus purpuratus. Next base: position 99,625 of record NW_022145539.1, on the reverse strand, counting down.
GAGAGAGGCGGGCGGGGGGGGGGGGGGAGAGATGTATAAATATATATCTAAGAGAGAGAGAGAGAGAGAGAGGAGAGAGAGAGAGAGAGAGAGGGTCTTAGCAAAATGTCGGGTAAAAGCAGTGAGACACTAAAGATGTTGAAGGGGGAAAAGAAATAAAGAAATTTAATATATATCTTTAAAACAAAACAAAAAAAAAACAAAAAAAAAATGTTAATAAACAACAATGCAAAAGCATTGACTTGACCGATTAAGTATGTGAAAAAGAAATCACCAATGAGAAAATGACGAAGAAGGCATCTTGAAGATGAAATTAAAGAAGAAAATATCACCTGAAAGTAAAGAGAGAGAGAGTAGAAGAGAAAGATAAAGACCATGTTACACGGTACGGAAAACGTATACACATGCGCAAAGGTTTCCAACAGTAATTTCACATCTACGGACGAAGTGACCCATCCTTGTGTTCACATTCTCATTGGTTATTTGTGTCTAACTTACGTAACATGATGAGAAATTTAAGAGTGTAGTGCGTTCTTAACGTGCATAGGTGGTGACTCTCTCCTATATACAAAAGTTGTGGGGCCCATTTGACGTCCTATCGGAGGGATGAGTTGTTTTCAGCAATGACTCCGCGTACGTCTAGGGACCAGTGATGATGTACATTCATGCAACAAAGGCTTTTTTTTTATCTGCCTTGGAAGGATTTGAACCCATGATGTTATGGTTTGACTGTAAAGCAAACTCGCCTCCTGAACATTTGATATCATACTTCTAAAAAATAATCATCCACCGTAGAATTTATTGGCACTGGACGACAACGTTTGGATCAGTGTAAACTCTTATTTCTCGAAAATATTGTTTTAATCTGCATAAAAAGTACTTTCAAATCCCGCCTTTATTATGGGAAGTATACGTTCATAATTCAAGTTAAGATTTATGTTTTAGGAATGCATGGTGTACATTAATATGCCCTTACGGTAATTCAAGCGTAGAAACTATCTAGGTCTTTGTTATCGGGCATTTCTTAGGGAATGAAGTGACTGCGCAAGACTTGGTAAGAGTCGTGACAGTATATATCTTCACCGGCGATGGTAAAAGAGGTAAATTGATATTTCAATAAACGAGCAACAGTTATGATTACATTTATGATTGAGTCTGGCGATATTGGAAGGGGAAAAAAAGCTGGTGGGTATAATTTGGTTAGGGGCTCTCCTTTCCCACCATACCAAATGATTCCCTTCCTACCGAAGGATACTGTATCACGGTATATAGCTTTAGGGCACCAGCGTCTCCGATCACCACAGATTTTGTAACCCAAAGGTAGCGACCAATTCGTTAGGAAAGTTTGCAAATAAAAATCGAGAGCACGGCGCGAGGGAAGTAAGAAGATGATGAGGGACGTCAGTTTTTCTCATATCGTGATTATGGCAATGCGAGGCGTCATCCCAGCCCCGCCAAGCTTCGACAGGGTTCGTAGTGGCGTTGTATGTGGATATGAAAAAGTTGCAGTGTCGCAGTGGCAGCGTCTTGGGAAGCTGCGCGCGCGATGGGAAAGGACGCGCCGGTGAGTTGCAGACGACACTGGCAGGGCCGAATGAGACTCTTCAATTCGCACCATAATTTCATTTTCATTTCATCAGAGATCGTAATGATATTTGTGGGGTTGGGATTCTCATCAGGTTTGGTTGGTGGTTTGACCGTTATTGAGCCGTTTTATTTCCCGGTTTGATCATTGTAACCATTCGCCTCTCCCACAGACTCTAATGAAATAAGTATCTCTTACCTGCCAAAACCTTCGGAAAAATAGCAAATTAAACAGCCCAAGAAAAGATGGAGCGAAAGGATTCTTTGTCGCTGAAGTTTAAAGAAAAACAGTGAAACCCTTGCTTCTCAGGATATGAATTCTGCGCCTAAAACATTTCACAAATCTTGTATTGAGGCACTATAACTTTCTGATAAGTATTGTCTATAATGTTGATAAAAATTGGAACAAAGGTTATGTTATCAAAAGGTGAATATTTCGCAATTCGAAAAACAGTGAAACCCTTGCTTTTCAGGATATGAATTCTGCGCCTAAAACATTCCACAAATCTTGTACCGAGGTTCTGTACCTTTCAGATAAATACTGTCTATAATGTTGATAAAACTTGGAATAGAATGTTGATAAAACTTGGAACGTAGGAATATGTCACCACAGGAGAATATTTCACAATCTTTTCTTTACGTAAAATAAAGACGATCGCAACTTTTTTTCGAAAATCAACTCAAGGGCAATTTCAATAGAGTGGTTTGACGTCATCAAAAATCTATTTTTAGAATTTCTCAAATTTGTCTTCATTTTCCGAAAGATTATAAAAAATAAGGACCAAAATTAATGTCGAAAACCAATTGAATATATTAAGTATTGATTGAGATATGATCATCTGAATAAATATATTTCCTATAGGAACTCAGTGTTATATTATGATCTGGCTCCTAACCATTAGGAGCCAGAGCATATTAAAAAAAATGATGACGTCACAGCTTCGGTACTATATACCTTATTGATTGACCTGTAGAAATCACCTCCGGATTACGTAATATGTCATTATCATTGTCATATATGACATAATAATGTAATGAAAGTAATCAAGGATATAATAGTCATTGCTCCAACTATTGTTATCCTGATATATATATATATATATATATATATATATATATATATATATATATATATATATATACATATATATATATATATTTATTTATTTTCTCATATTGTGAATTTTTATTCTGTTCTTTACTCTTAATTTTCCAGGATGCAGACTGTGGGGGGTGACATGCTTTCGAGTAATAGCAATTTAAATTGCTTTTGTCACCCCTGACCAGCAGATTGTATCCTTCTCTCTATCTCCTCTCCACTTTCATAAAGCTGTTTGAATGTATTATGAAATGTCTATGTATTATCTGATTGTTATACTCATTGTATGTTTTCCGATTGGTCAAATAAATAATAATAATAATAATAATATATGCACATTGCAATAGGTGAGGCATAAGGCTATTAACATTTGCTTAGGTTGATTTAAATTAATAATGTTTGATGGAAAGAATAAGAAAAATCAGATTCAGAAGAATCAGAATGATGATGCCACATTATGATGCCCATACATTACTGAAAAGAAAAAGTCTGATAAGAGCCGTGACGGCGATTTCAAGTTGTTGATAATTTTATCGTTTTTATGATCATCGTCAGGAAACAAAATCAGAATATCTCGCCCCTTATTGATGTAGAAAAGAAGAACCTATTAAAGGAGAAGAAGGAAAAAAACACAGAAAAGAAACATAGTTTTAAAGATATTTTCCACAATTCAAAGTTGTTTTGATCATTAACCCTGTATTCTGATCAAACCTCGATTTCAATAAAAAAAGGTTAATGATTGTTAAAATGCGAATTAATTACGCCCACCTTATGGTAATAACAATAGTATGGCTTTGATGAAAATGTCACTGAGTTTTAATCAGTCTCTTCTAATTATACCTCGACTATTCATACAAATATTATTGGCACGACACCCCAACTCAATTGCTAATAATTATGTATATATCCATTTTAATGGTTCTAAAAGATTGTAATGTTTCCTTTAGAATTATAAATAGACGAAATGTGTTCACTTTATATATTCAAAATAGAATGTCAAATTTCGTAGAAATGTTTTTCCCTCCGCGTGACTGTATCTAATTGCAATGAAAACAAGTTAGGCATGATTTCAAAATAAATTGTAGATGCGGACATGATGACACTGCAATATGAATATCAAGCATTTTGAATGCCGGCAGCCATCGAAGTCTTTACTCTTTCTCCCTCATGTCCAAGATTTCAATTTGGTGAGACGGAGACGAATTCAAATTAATTCGATATTACATTTCCCAACCAGGGATCTTATTTCCTTTCTAGCCTCCTTTTCTTGGTAGAAAACAATCGTGTCCTCATTTTAACCCGGTGTGTCTTGAAAATAGACTCAAGCTTCTTCCCAAGAAGGGAGAAGGATCGCTCTCCTTCCAAATGCTCTCTTCAACGGTGCGGTATAGGGGTGAAATGTGTTTACAGGTATGAGTTGAAGGCGCTTCCTACGAAGATAAATTGTGTTGACGCGTACAATTAAAGAACGTGCGCTTGTAAATATCAGACTGATAAAGGGTCGAGTTAGTAAGAGTATGGGTGCGATGAAAGAGACTGAGTGGTGTTGGGTGATGGTTGATAGATTGTTGGCCGTGCCCAAGCACCGTAGAGATTATCGCTTATAAACTCAGTTCATAGGACGCTCTGAAAGTAATCAAATTCTTATTCTCTGGCGGGATCGCAAAATGAAAGTATCAATGAGTTCCAGTCATTCTAAAGAGATATTATGTGAGCTGTCTTTATTGTCAGAATCTTGGATGATTTATTCAAATTGTACCTCGGAAGATAATCAAGTATAGAAATGAATGTGATGAACCAAGGCGTAGGGGCAAAATATCGCTAGGAGCCTGTCTTTTTTTGTGTGCCTCATATCAACTTACATACCCAACAGTTTATTGAGCGAGCACAATTTTGGAGACTTTTGTTTAATGTTATGAGCTGGTGGTCATGTTTTGTAGCCATTTATCTATTTGGAGCCAGAAAAACGTTAACTCATATACTTTGACACAAAATGAATGCCCCCCTGACTCTAAGCAAGACCATTTATACGGAACATCACCTTTCTCTCTATCTTTATCTCCCCCCCCCCCCCCCCCCCTCTCTCTCTCTCTCTCTCTCTCTCTCTCTCTCTCTCTCTGCAAACCCGAGTATATAGTGCCGGTTGCCTAAATACGAGAATTTTTAAAATTGTGAGGCCGGGGAGCTGTATTCCTTAACCCCCTCCAGGCCTCATAATTTTATGCTGATAATTTAGACCATCTTTACCGGACATCGCGGGATGAGGATAACGATTTTCTAGAAAAGATAAAAATTCACAAACGGAACAATAGATTTAACGAAGACCATCATCGTCGACATCGAAACAAACATTTTCGATGACGACGACGACCTTCTTGTCTTAACTTAAAAATTCACAAAGAGTACAATGGGACGTAGACTATCATTATCGACATTGCTTATAGTGCCCTCCTCATTCAGAAAAGTTAAATGCGAAAAGAAAAGTTTTTTTAAACTACGACATGAGAAATTAAAGTTTTATTTAATAATAATAATAATAATGCCAAACATACGTTTCCTAGCGCTTTATATTTTCATTATCTTTGCCCCCGGCCTGGCGCCATTTTACCAAGCGAACACATGCCAATCCAACTAGTAAAAAACGTTCGCTTCCTACCGGGTAACCATTTAACACCCGGGTGGAGAATGGCAAATGTAGATTACTGCTTGCCACAAGACATTAGTGCTGCGGCGGGACTCGAACCGCGAACCATGCGATCCACACTCCGGTGACGTATCCCCTAGACCTCAAAACCTCTACTGTTATTATTTAGAACTGAATTGAAGAAAGAAAAAAAATCGACAGGGTTCAATGCTCTTTTACACAAAATTCATTAAAAATGGAAAAGCTCGTTAAGTTGAGGTGAATAAGAAGGAGAAAAATGGGCACAATCAATCATAACTTGTCAACTTAAGCCATAAAACATCACAATTTCCAATCCTAGCCCGACTACTATGATTACTAGCGCATTTATAAGCAACAGATTCCGTCCATACGACATTAAATTAGGAGCTCATGGGAGAAAAACGAATGCGAGAGCAAGTTAAAGAGATGCATAGTTTTTCGGAGGGAGTTTCTTTAATTTTTGTCGCAATGAAATTTTATTCATTCGCCCATGGGGTGTAATTTTCCGGATTCACCCTTCCCGTTTAGAAGACATATATTAATATGAGTAGGACTATACATGCACCATCTGGTCTCCGAGAAACTGTTTATGATTAACGTTTTGAGAAAGAGATGGGGGAAAAGACGAATCTTTGAAGAAATGGCCAATCTAAATTCATAAAATTATCGAAAGGCCAACATAACCTAGTTAGATTAATCACATGTCACTCTGAAACCTAGATTCCGCTTCGGGCAATAATTTCTCTCAAAGTAAGTTTCCATTAAAATAAAATAATTAATTCAGTTAAATTTAATCATTAAGATAATATCAATGCCTTGAATTTCGTTGTTATGCCTCACAATGATTTCAAGCAATGCCTTAGCTGCTGCACCCATGGCTCCAAAGCCAAACTCACCTTTCTTCGTTTGACCAAGGAAAATAACTTTAACTTAAATCCTTACCTTAAAGGTACTATGTCCCATTTGCAGCCTACTTCAAATTCTGTAGAAATTTGCTGGAATTATGAATATGTCACGTATATCCTGTGAATTTAAACGTTAGCAACATCCTATTATTCAACTTTCGTAAGAAAACCCATTTACGTTCTAGACTTCACTGTCAGACACTATTGAGTGACTGACTGACTTCTTTTTTTCTTTTTGGTAATAACATACATAAAATGAGCTGTAAGGGTTACATGAGCATTTGTCTACATCAATAACCCACTTCTTCTGATGGCCTAAATTAAACTGATTGAATCTTTGCGCAGCACAAAACGTACGCCCATTCGGTAGAATGGTCTGCAAATCAGACTATTACTAAAATGATTGCAATCACTAAAGTCGATTCGCAAACTAATGCTCGCTATTTTCCCATTAAAACACATTTTCAAGCCCTCTCGTTTTGAGGGAAGTTCTGAAATAGTATTGTCTTTCAAATGCCTTTGTAAGTTAACCTTTTCATTTGTTTGGCCTGCAAATGGGACATAGTTGCCTACCTTTAAACTTGCGCCAATAAAGGCGTTTAAGAGAGAGCATGGGGTGAAAAAACGGTACACAGCCCTCTTTGTGCATCATTATGACCTAATCCATCTAACCTCTTCCATGTTCGACAGTTAAACATTGCATTTTAAGTATTCCGAAAATACTTGCTCTCCTCCGCATGCGTCGTCGAGTGGAGGACTTTAATAAACTTCGGAAGCATTGTGAAGAGGGGTTCGAACATGATCGGGTCCATGATGGCACACCTCTTACCCAATCCTGTTTGGTCAGGGGGGTATGGTTTCACCCTGCAAATAGACCAAAGCCACTCCAATCTTAACATCGTGTAAAGAGCAGTGGCTGCCATCTTGAGTACGGTGAGCTGAGAGGAGGGTCGGATAGAAGGATGGTATAATAAGGCATTACAAGGGGGCGGAGATAGATAGATAGTTACATGTGTAGATGGTTAGTTAGTTAAAGAGAGAGAGAGAGAGAGAGAGAGAGAGAGAGAGAGAGCGAGAGAGGTAGAGAGAGAGAGAGGGGAGAGAGAGAGAGAGAGAGAGAGCGAGAGAGAGAGAGAGAGAGAGAGAGAGAATGAGAGGGGGTCAGGAAGGAACAGATATACGCCCCCTGTACCAACCCTCGGCGAAATAGTGCCCCAATGCCCATGGATAGAGATGTAACGGCGGAATTATTGAAACCATTGAGAGATGACTAAACTGTCATGTGAGAATTAAAAAAACAATATGGAAATCTATTTTTTTTTATTTTTTGATTGAACGTATATAGAGTATTTTTCGAAATTAGAAATTCGTGTATACGATTTACAAATATGGATTCCAAAAATTATCCCGAATTTGGGAAAAACACATTTTTTCTAAACATGATAATGATATTAAAGAATAAATTATAATAATAATGGTGTTGGGTAGGGGCAATTAGCTCACATTATCCCTACCCACAACTTATAATTAACTTAATACAATAACAAATCAAGACGCTTTGTTACTTTTGATTCGATCATTCGTGGTTTATTGCTATCAACTCGATCAACCCCTGATGGTGATGGTGAAGCACAATGATGTTGCAATGTCCTTACATCGATTTTAAATTAATGATGTTTGAGATGATTAGAAAATCAGATTCCAATGATGACACATAATTAGGATGAATACTGAAAAGAAATGTCCAATAAGAGTCGTGATGGCGAGTTCAAGTTAAGCTATTCCGAATCGTATAATATGCATATTATTATTCGTAACAATGGTAATATAGAATAATTTTCCCCTATATTCTAATACAATGTTTTTCTTATAGTCATGTTACATGCAAGGCAACTTGTTACAAATCGTTTTATTTTTCACCCCGATCATACCGATTTTGGGATGGAAAATAATAAACAAAGAATATACAGAACGTAAATATGTAAGAGCCTACTTTATCAAGATTCTAGACTTTTTATGCTCTAATATCCTTTCTTCATCCATACAGCTTGCTTTACTTGATGGGGAGAAGCAGTTTCACTGACACCAGTCTACAGAGTCAAGAGATTGGGATAAAATACCAATTAGTAATTGAGAAACTGCCGGAAGACCTGACAGTCAGAGAGTATGACATGCATAAATTTACAAGAAAACATATAGAAATATTTAAATTTGAAATGGAAAGATAATTGCTATTATTTTGGTCATGTGTAGTGCAATGTTTGATCCTTTGAAATCCAAGTCAAATTGGAGGAATTACACATGTCATGTGATGTAGATAAAATAAGGGAAAAGGAGGAGACACATCCGAAACGAAATTAATGTGACCTTTTTATTTTATTTTCTTGAGAGTCGCCAAATCATCGTTTGTCTGATTTGAAATGTTTCTGCATACAAATTGGTGATTATTACGAGTTCTGTCCCGGTGTAATGGAGGAAACTAGGTACAAACTAAAGAAGGTAATTTTGGCTGACTTTCTATATACCTTTCCAGCTCTCTTTGAAACAGGATATATGCCCTTTGTATGTCACAAGACATAAATCGTAGGCGGAGATGAGACAAATTGGAAATAAAATGTGTTGGACTACCCAATATAATGAAAGTGACACGGTCATGTAACTGCACTCCTAAGAAGTCCACAAGTGCTGCCATTATAGGTCACTCTGCCTCCAGAACGCTTGCATTTCAAACCAAATTGTCTCTTGATTACACCCATACATAAACAGAATCAAAACCCCGTTGCCCTACTCCATACGTCAAATTCGTTTCTGAGTGTTTTAGATTATGTAATTTCGCGCCCAATTCCAGCCTACATGCGCGTTATTTGGATTGGAAAGAAAATACAGAAAGTTCACGAGACACAGGGAATACTTTACGTGTGATTTATTTTCTTAGATATACCTTGTTTCATCCAACAACTGTAGATAGAGCAATGATATGCGAAGCTTACAAATCTTGATCAAATACCGTAGTAATTGAAAAGATTCAAATACATAGTATGAATAATATGTAAACGACTTTAATACATTAATGTTTTGCAATGGAATATGTAAACCGGGAAAACCCCATTTTTCTATATGCCCCTATTATTTTAAGTTCTAAGCTGTTTTGACCTTTTCCAAAGCTTATCATAATAATTTAAAATTTGTCTGAGAGTAATTGCTTTTCATGAGAGGGATAGAATTTTTAGGTTATGTGCAGTCTTTGGAATCATTAAAGGCGTCAAAAACATATTGTTCATACCCCCCCCCCCTATTTTTCGGATACACCCCCACGAGGGTACACCACGACCCCTAAAATATTCACTCTGGAAAGCTTCCATTTTTGAGAAATCACGAAATGATGTTCAGTTTTGATTTTAAAGGATTTGCCGCCGATCAATAAAATATTGTGTTGTGTTGATTCTATCAACCGTGAATATTTTACAGATAAGTTTGTTTCCGGGCAAATCATGATAAAAGGGATTCCAATGATATGGATAAATGGTCCCTAGTCAACTAGATATACAGAGAGGAACACATTTTTATTAATTTTAAACCACACTCGTGACAAACAATGTAGATCGAGGCTTAGATTCCTGTGTATCAGGAATCTTTCTTTCGCTCTGTATTATACGACTAAAAGCTATTCTGACTCAAACTAGCATGAACACTAAATAATTAACTTGGATAAATAGCTATCGACAAATGGCATTAAAATGCGCAAAATAGATCCTCAAGATGGGATGTGAATATACATCTAAATCTGAGTTATTACCTTAAAGCTGCTTCATTTTGACAAAATTTGAGGGAATGATGAGAGTTATAGGAGTACATAAAAAAGGGTAACTGGAAAACGACGGGAGAGATAGATAGATAGAGAGAGAGAGAGAGAGAGAGAGAGAGAGAGAGGGGAGGGGGGAAGGGGGGGGGGGAGTAAAGATTTGTTGAGAACGAATAATATACAGGGCAAGTGACATATGTGTATAAGCACACTTTACCTGGGGGGGGGGGGGGGGAGGCTAAATATCATCTTTCCAGGTTTAATATTTTGCGAGTAATCAGCAAACAGAGTATTGGACATTCTATCATAATCAATTTGTTATCAGAAGATACTAGATGAGAAAATTATAAATAGGCCTCCTGCCGCCCGAATGAGATATTACGGCGAACGAATTTCAAATTCTCGCGGGGGAGGGGGGGGGGGTGGTCAGCTCCCTCAACCCCTCTCCCACCCTCCTCGAATATCCATAGCGAGAGACGTAAGAGATGGGGACTAAAGAAGACAAATTAATGCATTAAGCTTGGAGAGATAGGTAAGGAGAAATAGTGAAATTAATTATTTATTTATTGGATACGGTAGACCCCGATCTACTTTTATCAAGTCGTCATAAAACCTTCACCTTCAACAGATAAGTTGATACATAAACCAAATAAAAGCAAAAAGGTTTCTGACGATCATCAGGTATAAATGCAGTAAATTTACAAGTACATGTACGTTAATACAATATTCGTTCACAATCAATATTAAACAAGGTAATGTTGCAAGCGATAATCTTATGATAATGTATGTAATGTATGTAAAAACAAGGAATACAATTGAATTGTTCCACTTCCACCATTCTTGCTTGCTCACATCATGTACTAAATTTTATACCAAATCCCACTGGTCTTATAATAATAAGCATTTAACATGTCAACATTACTCGTAACATTAATGTTGAACAAAAATGTATATATCACAATGTATCACAAATGTATCACAAGGGGAAAAAGACCAAACAAAAAAGTATATCACGACCCCCCCCCCCCCTGCCCCTGCCCTCACTTCCCTTCCTCCCCTCCCCTTCTTACACGCTTCCAACACACCATGCCCCTATTCTAAGTTTGACATTTCTCAAAATACTCTAAAGACAAAAGAGACGAGCTGTGATGGATGACTGTACGTCGTGTTGAGCATCAATTTAATAGGCTTTATCATTTATTAAGCGAGGTGATTAATACTTTATCGCAACCCGATAGCCTAACCTCGCCACATCGTCGGGGAGGCAAGCAACTGAGCTGCCGGTTCGATAGAAAGGGGCAAGTAGGGCCTCAGCTGTGTGCTCGTGGGGCGAGACGTATACCGGCTTAAAGCCCAGAGCTGATATAGGCTACTTTTGACGCATGCTTTCCCGTTATAGATCTAACTATACAAAGACACGTAGAATCTAATTTCCGACACATCGCTCTCTTTCATTGGTTTGATTTCAATGTCCTTATATAACTGCAAGATCTTTGTTTAATCTGTATTTTCTATTCATCTTGTACCAACTTAATACCAAGAGCTTTATTCTTCTTTGTATTATCTACATTGAGAGCATAATATGGTCAGAGTATCAAAACTATTAGAGTATATGGATGGAATTAACATGTTATTGCAATGTTCATAGTCGTGCTATCTAATATGTATCTTTCATGAAGAGATGATAATAATATACCAGACTCTTAACTGTGGTTTCTCTTTGTCCATCCTCTCTGTATCTCCATGGTTATCTCACCATTATATCTCGCTATTATTATTATTTTTTGTAGTAGCTGTGCCCTGTGGAGCCAGCAGCAACAACATACTGTTATGGGTAACTAGCCGTATGTCTCCTTTTACAACTCTCTTGAATTATATTCCTTTTTATTTATTTTTTTGTAAATGGTAAGTTTTGTATTTTTTTGTTTTGTTATGTATTACGGAAAAACAAAACAAACAAACAAGCTGTCCACAACACAAATTCAACCCTCTATGTGTCTCTCTTTCTTTGTATGTCTCTCTCCATCTCTCCATGTCTCTCCACTCTAGTTTTGTCTCTCCATCGTCTCTCTCTCTCTCTCTCTCTCTCTCTTCATTATCATCGTTCATGAATTTAATATGATTTAGTTTGTAATTTAAAAAATCTTGATACATGTTGTATGGGCAAGCTAACGAGTAATTAATTTTTCACTCAAGTTTCTTAAAATATTTGATTCTGTTTTTGTAATCTGTTTTATTTACCACCCCAAATACCAAAAGATGGTCATAGTGTCAGATGTAATTTTGAACAATATTGATGATGTTGATACTACTACTACTACTACTACTACTACTACTACTACTACTACTACTACTACTACTATTATTATTATTATTACTACTATACTACTACTACTACTACTACTACTAATACTACTACTACTACTACTATAGTACCACTACTACTATTACTACTACTTTATTAGTTCTACTAAACTACTACTACTACCACCACTTCTACTACTACTACTACTATTACTAATACTACTACTACTACTACTACTACTACTACTACTACTACTACTTCTTATAATAATAAAAACTACTATAAAAGAGCCTTTAACGATAGAAGTGAATATTGCAAGTGCTTTATGATTTGTAACCCCTCATTATAGCTGACCAAGAGCGCTTAAGCATTTTTTATTACCACTACCATTTACACTTGGGTGGTAAATATAGATTATTTTATTGTTAAAGAATGTGAGTGCCATGCAGGGATGTCTCCGCAACAACTTGAGATAATGATAACAATTTCAAGTATAAAATTCCCTGATGGTTTTGGCAAAGTGCTATCTTTTGTGGCGCCAAGAATATAAGCCTTAAAGATTCTTTCAGAATGCTTTTTTTCTCCATCCTCTGTTTCATATTGGATTTACCATTACAATAGATGCAATTAATCATTGATCATAGGGCTGCATTTCACAGCGCAGTAAAGTAATATTTATTGTATTTGTGACAAAAAAAGAAATAACAAAAATCAATTTGTCTACACTGTTTCGAAATGGATTGATTTTTCATGCCTATACTCTACACGCAACAAAAATATGCTTTTAAATTTGTGGGATAGAAATAGTGACGCAAATGATGACGTCATCTTTATATAAGCAATATCTTGAGAAAAATGGAAGGCAATAATCTTAGTAGGAAGTCTCTTAAATACATTTTATTTTTCTTGCTAAGCAACCGACGTTTGCTTTTATGCGATCTGTAGCAAGAATCAATTACAATCCATTATACTTAGGAATAGCGAGAAGTCATTTTGCTCAATACTTACAATACGAGCGATCGCATACTTCTTATCGACTGAAAAGGGGGTGGAATCCGTCGGGTTTTTGTTGCTTTAATGCACTTGATTTTTACCAAATTTACTATGCCAAGGCTCTTCGGTGAATAACTCGAGAAAGCCAAAGCTCTTGCTTGAGCTTCATTGTTCACTAAAGTGTTATTGATTTTATTTTCTCGTTCTTAGAGGCGACTATCATCAACATGTATCATGATGAAAATGCCTTTTACCTTTCTTTTAGGGCTATTTTGAATTTAAAACGTAATGCAGAAAGGTGTACTTTAAAGCAGTGTATTCTCTTTATGGATTCATCTTGGGGGGGGGGGGGCACGTAAAAGTGAGTGTGATAGAGATGGATGTTTTCCTAACTGCAAAAGATACTCGTGATGCGATAACTCAGTCTGTTATAGGCACTAAAATTAAATGATTTTTGTTGTTGTTGAAAATTACTTTCAATTGCGCACTATTTTCTTATTGAAACTAACTACTCATTTTGTTTTACATTCATCAGTCTCTCTCTCTCTCTCCCTATCTCTCTCCCCCCTCTCTCTCTCTCTCTCTCTCTTTCTCTTACTCTCCCATCTGTCTCTTTCTATGCATATTTTTGCATTTCTCTTTCTCTATCTCTTTCTCTCTATCTCTCTTTTCCTCCTCTCTTTTCTCCCTCTCTCTTTTTCCTCAATCGATTCGCCCAATTCATATATCATGATAAAAATCATTATATTTCATACTGATTACGGAAATTATTAACTTCACTTATTCTTTGTTTTATTCTTTGGTCAATAGTTTGTTTGATATTTGACAAAATTCCACAATATTATTGTATAACCATTACTGAACTCATACTGGATTGTATATTTGAATCACAGATGTTATAATTCTTCTTCGATTAAAACAACCAATATTTTAATTTCCAAGGGCTGTGTGAGATTTGTGGCGTGGATTAAAGGGATCGTTTAACAATGTTAAATCTGAGATACACGGTCCTACATGTTACCAGTGTCTGTGATATGTGTATGGGGTCCTTGTTTTTTGGGGGGGTGGCAGGGTACGCGGGTGTTTGCTATTAAATTTATACTTCTGTTCAAACTGATATTTTAATTATAATTCAAATGCAAAACACATTCTTAAGTAGATAAACTTTGAATGCATAACACGCTCAATCTTGACACACGACGTCTATCCATCTCGGAACTTTATAGCATGCTGTTTTCACCCCTTCATGTAAATCCTCCTGAACAAAGGCCAACATCGGTATTCATAGAAGCGAACCGTTATTGATGTCCTCGTCCAAAACTGACCACACCACATTAATCAGTTGTGCCATCATTATTTCGTAATGCGAGAAGTTGACATCAATAATTCACAAGCTGTGGGTGTCCCCTAGACCCCGCTCCTAGGCGACTCGTTCCAGACCAGCTCATCCATTATCATTCTCATTTTATAGTCACTCACTTACAAAAATAAGCAGCTTCTCAAGAAACCGTCTTCGTAGATGTCAAAAGTAGTGCAACTTTTCTGTTATATGCATTAGGTAGTTATCATGTCAATTTTTTTACAGTTGAATATTCTCTTTTTAAAAATCCAATATGAAGAGGAATTCTCGTTTCAAAGGCGACTCTTTCCAAACCAGCTCATCCATTATCATTCTCTTTTAGTCATCCACTTAAAAAAAGGCATCTCAAGAAACCTTCTTAGCATTTTCGGAGATGTCAAAAGCAATAATACTTTTTGTTATACGTAGTAGGAAGTTATCATGTGTAATTTTGTTCCAGTAGAATAATTATGTTAATTTTCTTTTTTTTAAATCCAATATGAAGAGGATTTTCGTTTCTAGGCGACCCTTTCCAAACCAGCTCATCCATTATCATTCTTATTTTATAGTCACTCACTTAAAAAAAAAAAAAGCTTCTCAAGAAACCTTCAAAGCATTATCGAAGATGTCAAAAGCAATGCCACTTCGTTGTTATATGTATGAGGTAGTTATCATGTCAATTTTTTTATGTTGATTTTCTTTTTAAAAATCCAATATGAAGAGGATTTTCGTCTCAAGTCGACTCTTTCCAACCAGCTCACCCATTATCATTCTCATTTGGTCATCCACTTAAAAATTATTTTAAAAAAACATCTCAAGGAACCTTCTTAGCATTTTCGTATATGTCAAAAGCAATGCTCCTTTTCTGTTATATGTATTATGTAGTTATCATGTCAACAACAAAAAAAAACCCAGTTGAATTTGTTGTTTTTCTTTTTTTAAATCCAATATGAAGAGGATATTTGTTTCAAGGCGACTCTTTCAAAACCAGCTTATCCATTATCATTCTCATTTCGTTACTCACTTGAAAAAAAAAATCTTCTCAAGAAAACCTTTTAGCATTTTCGGAGATATCAAAAGCAATGCTCTTTTTTGTTGTTATATGTATTAGGAAGTTATCATGTCAACAACAACAAAATCCAATTGAATATGTTGATTTTCTTTTTTAAAATCCAATATGAAGAGGATTTTTGCGATTAAATACCGCTTTTATTCACATTTTACCATAATTCCATCGTTAGTCAATTATTTCATTTTCCAGTTTAACTTCAACTCAACTTTTTTTGCTCTCCACATTCCATTAAAAATCCTAAATAACAGCAAAACATAACATTTTGGGTGAAGGAAATAAATGTTTATTGAATCGAAATCAAATTATATTGAATTCAATCGAAATATTGTCCATGAAGTAAAGATTTTTTCCCCTATTATTTTGCTTTATACTATTATGTGGTAAAAAAAGGGGAAAGACGTTGGGGTGCAAAATGATACGTTACGATTCCCGCGCTTCTTCCCGCGATTATTGTGTCATCGCCTGCTCTAGCTCAAAGCGCAATTGAGCCATGGCTGTAATATATCGTGGCTCACTTGGACGCTTTGCCTGTTTAAAACATGAGCCTGGCGATCAGCTCTTGAGTTGCTCCTTCAGTTGTACCCTGTCATCGAATTTATTCTTGAATCCCACACATTCCTTGCAACATTTCCCTTCGCGATACGTCTAAAGAGTGGAAACAGAGCCGTAAGAGCCACACTTCACGCCGCGAAATGCGAGCCCCCATCGGCAGGCTCCGTCGCAGTCGAGTGGCTCGGTGTGATAAACAAGATGGCGTCCAAGCAAAAGACGCGATGCCTTCCACGAGGAGTGTACTGGAAAATAAGTCTCGACGAAGACATGAAGATGGGATTCCGAACCCCTACGATAAGAGGAAAGTAAAAGCCTCGCCGAGTTCCAATCGACAAACGTATCGACTCATCTTTCTGTAATGGAGCCCGAAAGTGGTTTATTTTCCCCCTCTTTTCCATTTACAAAGAGTCTTGAAGTGTTCTATTTTACTATTCGTTACGCATTGAAAGACGTGGGTCTAGCGAGATCGCGTTACGACGTTGAACTAACTACAACGGCGCGCTTCGCTATTGAACGTATCGCCTTACCGGTCATTTGTTCTGCTCTCAGTGCACGTCTTTGGTGAATGCAATTTCCATTAATGTCTCCTTTTCGTCACTCCTCGAAGAAAGCCGGGAGAGAGTTTCTTTGACGAACTGAGGCCCAAATTGGAAACATTAGCTGCAAATGGATGGCGTTAATACATGGTGCTGACTCACTTGTGTACCGGTGCCCTTTCCCCAAGAATCAAGATGTCTTCCTTTGCTTTGAGAGGTGACTCATTACTCACAAGAAATAGACCCCGATTTCCTAGTTTTGTCGTCTTTATCTTGCAAATAAGCCAAGACATAACATTTGTAAAGATTAAGAAAATCGTCAGAGGACAAAACTCTCTTACATATTTATTTTAAGACCGTGAAATGTTTGGTCTTATATTAAAAACTATTCCTATTTTAGTTCAAACAAAATTTGAGTGCACTGTTGCAACATATCTTTGTGAGATAGTTTTTGAAATATGTATCGAATGTTTAATTTATCTTCATAAACGACCTTTGAAATACATGTAGGAGGCTCTAGAGTTTAGAATATAGACTAACACTAGATACCGCCATCTACCAGAATTTTTAAGGGGCGTTAAAGTCTCGGACATCGACGATTATCAGCTAGCCTGTGACCATTAAAAAACGGACGCGAAAACGCATCAATTTCGTTACTAAAATTGCAATAAAAATGGGTAAAAGATATTAAAGTGGCAATGAAGAAGAATGCTTTATTGCGCTTCTTGTTTTTTATTTTGCCCGCAACGCGTCTCTTTACGTCGTCTTCATTAATAACCCTCCGTCTCAAGCACACGCCACGCGAGGGGGAGTCCATCTCTGAACAAGAGGAGAAGGAGGGCTATTGTTATCGCTCTAAAAGGCTTTAATCGAGCGTACCAAGTGTTCACATCACCCGCCACTTATTAAGAAATCTTCCTCATTTTTACAAAAAATAAGGGATGTCGTCTGCGCGAAGTCAAGGGCAGGTGCACACATACGTCTGCTGCCAGTTATTTTTGTATCTACCAAAGACACTTATTCTCACTTTTCCCTTTCATAGTCTTCCTAATTCATATTCTCATCTTGTCTTTTCGTCCGACCGTCAAAATGAGGCATAAATGATTCTAGAGATAGGCAAGGCGTATCCCACCGCGCAAGAGGTGAGAAATATGATTCAAATCATCCGTTTAAAGATTTCATTGCTTACAAAAAATGTCACAATCGCAAGTATTGATAATAATAGAGGGAGAAAAGGGAGATTCACGCCAAGGGTTCCCCTCAATCGACGTAGAGAAACCCGGCGTCGATGATTTTTCATGCAAAGTTTTCCCGCGTGAATCTCACCTCATTGTCTGCGGAGAGGCGTTATCTACCATTCACGAATTTCAAGGCTGATATAGAATTCTTAAAAGACACCCTGCTAAGAAGGATAAAACTTGTGATCTTTATCACTGCAACCAGAAGTTATATCCATCTGCAATTTGTATTGACTGACGCTATTTGAATGTGGTGTCTATATGACTTTGTACTGTGCCGACTTTCTTTCGTTTAACATGTTTAACGGCAAAATCCTTGTTGAACAGCCTTTTTACAAATTTTTGTGAAATCGATGAAAACAAGACTAGTGAACAAGGTGTTTTGGTTTTCACACGGTTAAAGACATGACGAGTTTCTTTAAGTGAAACCAAATGACTCATCTCTCTAATAGATTCATCAGGTGTTCAAATTTGCTTTTAAATTATTTTGCTTCGGCATTTCTAGAGGCATTTTATCAATTTCGAATCGGGATCAACTTCTCAGTGTGTGCCTCCGATATTCATTCGTATGTTGCCGATGAATAATTCGCGATTGATTTTCACCCACTTTTGAAGAAGGGGTATAGTAAAAATAGATCAAGTTGTGATGTTAAAAAAAACACTAATAGAAATGCAATTTATCCTCTTTGTAATTGGATGAATACCATTTTGAAATAAAAGAAAACAAATAAGTACGCCGAACATTCGTCATTTAATCATTGTTAATTATCCACACGTATTCCATTCTAGATTAGGGAAAGAACACCGGAGTAATATTAACAAAATAATCATCTGATGTTTATCCCTGCTTATACAATTTCATGAATTTATAGTGGTAAAAATTACTATTTTTAAAGATCATAAAAGGTTTGGCTACAATGAAGTCATCCCTGTGAGCCGACAGCTTAAGACCGACATGGGAATACATTAGAAAATTATTTAATTTTTTGTCTCGCTTTTTCTTCATTTTAATCTTTCTTTAAACAGGGTAGTCCTTTCAATAACAAATATTGCTCATCCAAGGAGTCTGTGGGTACAATCAAAATGACATTAAAAAACAATAAAACATTACACAAAACATGATTAATAAATGAAGAGTTTAATTCCAAAAGGAGCTAAATCCACTTTTGATGAAAATTGAGTTATTGATATCAGAACATTGTTCACTTATTACCCGTCTTTCTACAAAAGTATTTACCTAAATTTTGGGAGCGATTATGAAAAAATGCACCTTCTAATATCACTTTTCCATAGACGCATGTACAAAATCTGGTAAACAAATCCTTTTTTCTTTGAAGTTACAACGGTGAATTTAGCTCCTTTTGGAATTAAACTCTTCAAATATAAAAAAAATTATCTAGTATAATATTGATTTGAAAAGGCAGAATATAAAAAAGAAAATCCAAATGAAGATATTTAGAAGTTTCAAAAACGCTAAAAAAGGACAAAGTTACAAAAGTTTACAAGACCGACAAATCAAAGAAATTAATTGGTAAAGATAGCAAATGTGGGACCGAGAGCTTTCGGTCTCGCAGACTGTAGTCAGTACATACACGGCCCCGTTTCATAAAACTGGTCATCAATAATAAGTTACCCCTACTGTTATAAGCTACTAAAATCGAGGCCTTTGATTTGCTAAGAGAAAGTTTGTCATAGAATTTTAGAATTAGTTTTATGAAGCAGACCCCAAGAACGAAAAGGCGTGGCGGACATGAACGCTTTATAGAAGCCACCATTATTTATTATTATAATGCGGCCATAATATAGGTAAAATTGCTTGACCTATTTGCTACCAATGACTTTACATCTACCGTAGATCCATTGATGGTTATGTGTGCGCCATCTATGTCCCAATGTAAATAAGTCTATCATTTTGCTGTCCTTCATGAAAGATAACCCTTGGATTGTTAACCCTTTGCTTACTGGAACCTGGTGGTCCCTGTGTTAAGCCTATGGGAATTAGATAATTCAGTAGCCAACGGGTTAATTTTATCATTTTAGAATTCGCCAATGATTCATAATATTCCCCTGTCTAATCTTTCATCTAGAAATGACAATTTGTCTTAAAATACACGATTTTCCATTCATTTTTTGTTATCACTAAAGTTCTCAGAATAATAGATTTTATTCATAAATAAACTTTATTCATCAAGAATGAATCATAATTATGGTTACGATCATTTTCATCAGAAGAGCTTACATCAAAAATATTCCAACTTAATGGGGAGCAGTGCAGTACCATCGTCATGGGGTGATATGTTTCATTAATTTTTGATGATAATTATGCTCTGTCATTCAGTAATAAGTTTTCTTTCAATAGTTCCAAATGATACTCATAAATTCCTTGACAAACATCGGTTGGAGATAATAGCTTCACATCTACCAAAGATGCCTTTCATCACGCGTACGTTGAGGCGCCGCTTCATTGTTCTGTCTTTTAATAGCATTTTTTTGTTTAAGGAATAACAATAATATTTTCCAATCTTATCAAAATACAGGCACGTATGATGCACCAATATAATATATTGCTTATCAAACCGTACTTCTGTTCATATGTCCCCGCGTCTCACATTTCTCGATGTTGTCTGTTTCTTTTGTTCTGATGTGTTTGTTTCCATTAAAATGGTTTTGTTGTTGTTTCTTTGATTCAGTTCTAAATCTCTTCGTTTCTATTTGCTATTCCCTTACATCCTGTCTTTTCATATCAATATCATATTTAATATTTTTTCAAAATGTTCATATTTTTGTTAGCAATGGGTATTCAAAATACTTAATAAACATTTTAAAAAATCTGATTTGATTTATCAAATAAAACTATTCCTCATGAAAGAATAACATTGTCATTAATTTTGTATTATTTAAAACAGAGCAATATTGAAATGCATGACATGGGTTCGGACAATCGTGTTAAAAAACTTCGGGCTGGGATTTGAACCCCGTACCTTGTGATCCGCATCCGGTTGACTTATTCACTAGACCACGACACTTCACTATAAACGAGGCATGCACGTATCTTAATGTATTGCAAAGATTGCATTTCATTTTTATTTATATAGACCTACTAACAAACTCATCTTTTGGACGTCTCTGAACATCGCAACCACCTCGATTATTACCCTAAGGTCATCATGATATATATTTTCATCCATTAATGTACAACAAGGCTCTGAGGAATATATGTTGTGTCTAACCAATCGCATACTAGGTTCGACACCCCAAGGCGAACTACCAATGTAAAACGTTGGAACTTATCAACAAAACAGACAACAAGGGGATAATGTTCCAAATGTTTGTCCCCTCAGTGAAGACAAATGAACGATATACAAGTTTGCGGAAAATATCTTGCGATCGGCAAACTAGTGATTGATGACTCCTACGTTCTCTCTGGTGTAAAAAAAAACTACAGGAAAGAGAGATAGATCGGTCGAAGACCCGGCCACACCTTCACAAGATTGATAACTGTAACTATACCTTTAATTAAAGATCCTTGTTTTTGTGGCTATAGGTGACAATGGTATCCATCTATGTACATAATACCTAAATAAATCCGATGTTTGGGATATAAAAGTAATCAATAAGCAACTAATACAAAGTGATATATCATTTCTTTTTTGATTAATGGTGGTATTTTCAAGGATTTTCGATAAGTAATTTCCTTTGATACGCATGCAGAAAGCATTGTTATTTTAACACAATAATGATTTGAAAACTTTTATAAACAAAGTGACTGTGTAAGTATACGTTTATTTTACTGTAATAAAATGAAATTCTATTTACACAAGTTTAGACAAGATAAATATAAAGATTATCATGCTTAAAGATTTATTATCTTGGCTGATGAATTAAGGTATCGTATGTTCGGAATGATCAGATAATTAACCGAAACATAGAAGCAGGATCATGTAACAATGTAAAAAAAAAATGGAAAAAAAGTTAAGGTATGAACGCAGAATTATTTTTTTCCATTCTCATAGAAATGACAAAAACAAACGTGGACAAAAGTAGTAAACAAAGACTCAACAAGTGGTTTAACAGTTAACAGTAATTACACTAATTCTCGTGTTAACAGAACTCGACGGATATCCTTTAGCACACACTGCACGGCTCCAGCCCCCCCCCCCCCATTCACATGATAGATGTGACGAGGGTCGTATACGTTCCCGTCAAGTCTTGGGGCGTCCCTCCCAGTGCAGAATGCTACACTTCCCTGCCAATTCCCAGTGCTCCTTGTGATTGATAAATGGCGGTTCCCGATCAATCGCTATTCCATCATGAAGCCATATTGCTCGATCAGGGGGTTGACATGCCAAGGGCGAGAGAGAAATTATCGTCTTTTATCAAGAGCATAAAAACAAACGAAGAAACAAATTGGGATATAACGAGAGAAAATTATTAGGGAAAGGGAAAACATCTTCCAATATAATCATGTTTGCTTTAGCTATAAGTTTGATTAATATAGTTTCACAGCTTTGGCAGAATTGTGTGCAGAGTATAATAATCTCATAAAATTCTTATTTAAAAAAGTGTCATAATACAGTACTTTTTGCATATGTGTTATACTTCAGTATTCATTTACGATGAAATTGCTTTATTGAGCTTTCTTATTGCTTGCACTAGAATGAATTGTATACATCTGTGAACACCTCCGACATCCATGACCCATTTTCTTAGATCGCGTGGGGTAGATAGTGAATAAGAAACGTGTCTCAGTTAATAGCAACCATGTGACAATAACAGGTATGTCAGAATACCAAAGAAAGATTAATTTCCATCTTTTCTTCTACCTTGTGGTAGCCGAACGCTCATTCTCTTATGCTGGACCATCCATCTGGAACACTCTACCACAACACTTCCGCCGATGCAGTACAGAAGACACTTTCAAAAAGAAACTTAAAACCCAACACTTTCCATCTTGAATCCATAATGTACGTTTTGAGTATCTAAATTTATTTTCGTTCATAATATCTTAATTACTGTTCCTTGTTTGATTGTTATGATTTGTATGTTTCTTTTATGTTGTAATAGCGCTCTGATCAGTTTGTCTGTTGTAGCGCTCAACAAGAATCAATTATTATTATTATTATTATTATAAAAATACAAAAAATGACTAAGTGTGAAGCGGGAGAGTATCATCAACCAGTAGCTTAGCGTATTCTAACCAATAAGGGGAACTGGGACCATGGGTGGGGTGGGGGGGGGGGGGGGGTGGGGCATCGGCCTTGTTCGTTAAATAAACTAAACAATAGCAAGGCTATCAAGTTAAGGGTATGATATTGAGGGGGGGGGGGTCCTATCATTTTTCTTTTCTGAGTCCCTTCAATTTCTTCCTTTTTAAACTTAACCCTTTTCACCGTTCGATGAAGGGGGCACCCCCATGTAATCCCTTGCCCCTCCCTTTGTAGCTACGCCATTAATTATAATCCAGCATCTACCCCCCAACTAATCCCAGGGAGCACGGCTTAATCCTTGTTCTGAATATTTGACCAAGATTTTTAATGAAAAATTATTTAGTTAATAAGAAAATAGAATACAATCTCCCTTGTCACTCTGGATAATAGCTCTCTCGTGGATATTTCAATATCTATTTGCAATCAACTACTAGGCTGATATACTTTTTGTATATATTTCTGTTTTTGGTACTTTTTGTTTTTTGCTTTGGATTTCATGTTGGTTTCGAGCCCTCGCCTTACATAATTCTCCAGTCACGTGCTTATATCACTCAAGAATCATGGATGTTTCTCATCGAATGTTATTCCCGGTGAGAATAACTAATGTAACTTATTATGGGAAATACCAGGACTTTCATATATCATATGTTGCTATGTTGGGCAAACACTGGTAATACCTTAGTAACCGTGGTGACAGCAACAACGAGATAAGGACCAGGGGCGGTATTCTGAACCCTGTGTTATCTCTGATATTGTTGTATCTTTGAAGATAAGATAAAGTTGGTATTCTGAACATTGTTGTAACTTTTGTGTTATCTTTTGTTGTATCTTTTCTCTCATCTTATTGGCCGCGCCTGCGCTCATACTTTGGTGCGCTTGTAATTGTGCGTATTATTAATAAAGTGGCATTTAATTCTCATTTGCATATGCGCACGGGAGATAATGTCGAGATAATTGGTATTCTGAAAGTTGTTGTATCTTTTATCTTATCTTATCTTGCATGGTATTTACAACAATATTTACAACAGGTAGGGGGTTGTTGTATCTTTCGTGGTGATATAATGGCGGAAATATTTTTTGCCCAGAACCAACTTCGTGCCAATAGACGAGTTAGAAGAAGATTGTGTGTTGACCGGAAACATCACAGATGAGAACTTTCTAAGATATTACATGCTAGGATAGGACTATTTTAATGCTCTCATCTTAACCAATATAGTGAAAGTGTGATTTGTCTGCATGATCCACATTCAACAGCGCATAATGATGACGCGCGTAATAAGTGCTCAAATAACTAATTACGCCCAAGATTAGTATGCGCTAGGCGCATCTTCAGATATGGCATAAAGTATTCCTATTGGTTGATCTACTTATCATGCTTATATAAAATAGATTTTGATTGGTAGGGTCCATAAAAATGGGCGTGTCATCAATGGTCAAAGATAAGATAGAGGCGGTCCTTCAAGAGATAACACAGGGATAAAACAATGTTCAGAATACCAACTTACAACAATATTAGCGCTGTGTTATCTCTGGAAGATACAACAAAAGATAACACAAAACTTACAACAATGTTCAGAATACCACCCCCGACCAATACCAAACAAAAATTTAAAAAAACATTACATTATCCCGAATGTTCAAGATTTTATAGTTTTTTTCACCCAAAAAAACTTTTTATCTAAAAAAGAGGGGTGCAAAAGTTTAATAACCATAATAGTGTAAACGATATCAGATATGAAAAATGTGTATATTATCTGAAAGGAAAAGATGTCCGCGAAATGAACGCACTTGAAACCCTGAAAGTATACTACATTTTGACTTGTGTGCTCAAACAGACAGTCATTGCAAGTTAGTGCGTGTCATTCTGAAGAAGCATAAGCAACATTTAAACATTATTTTCGAGTTTATGTCAATCAAATAATAAAACGCTAAGATGTGCAGTTCACATTTTATTTGTTACATCGAAATGCATGTCTGTATCATATATTGTAAATTAATCTGTTATACTTGACGAAAAGATATTTGTACGATACGCCAACTCA
This sequence comes from Strongylocentrotus purpuratus, assembly GCF_000002235.5. NCBI lineage: Eukaryota > Metazoa > Echinodermata > Echinoidea > Camarodonta > Strongylocentrotidae > Strongylocentrotus > Strongylocentrotus purpuratus. The sequence goes on along the minus strand of NW_022145539.1, from coordinate 74,286 downwards.
GACATTTCCCAAAAGTTGCTTTTGAGAATGTGAGTTAGGTCATTAGAGATTCTGATAATGAGGTCTGCGGCTCGATAGCGCTGCCTAATTTCCTCTTGAAAATCCTTTAAATGTCAATGACTAGATTGTAATAGGAAAGGGTTCTCCTTCTAATTGCTGTTCTTCAGCTTCTTCGTGTAGCTTGATACATGTCTATTTTCGAACTTAATCCTTTCTCATTTGCTTGAAAGAGTTTCATTACATTTCCCCAGCCGCCCTCCCGCGCGTTGCCCGATGCCGCAGACCACCACCGTCATCACCAAAGCCGAGTCTACCCCGTCCTCTCTCCATCTCTCCTCCGTTACATCTATACGGCACACCGGGAGAAGAAGAACAAAAAATTGCTTTCATCTTCGAGAAAGTATCTTGATATTGATAGTCTGACAAAAGACAAGTCCTTTAAGTTTCATTACCACTCTCCGTATTGACCGAGATACAGCATTGTCAATCGGACTATAGCCGTCATTATATAGGCAATTACGTGCTGAGAGCATGGTTTTAACGCAATTCCATTGAGATTTCGATATGACATTCTCGCACCGGTTGTTAATGGAAGAAAGGATTTTTCCCTCCAAGTTTCCCCGTCTCTCCCTTTATCCGCACTATTCGAGATTCTGTTTAATAGCTACAACGAGGCACTCTCTCTCTCTTCTGATGAGGTAATCAGACATGAACGAAAGAGGATTAGAATATGATAGCGATGTGTTTTACAGCCATCTTCTGATAGTAGGGGGAGGTTGAAATACAGACATCCTGTAATTCTCTCTCGGCAAGCGTTACAACGACAGGGAATTTACTCAACAACAAACCATTTCCTAAGGATTCTCAGGAAGAGGACACTCTGAGATATTCTTTAATGTTTCATCAGATGCTATTTCACCTGCGTCTTGTTTTTCAACAAACATTATTCTACTCTTCGTTAATCTTAAAAGCCGATTTTACTTTTTCCTCTCTCGCAAAGTACGCTTTTGTTGTCTGGCTATACTCTGCAAAGCATGTTTACATCCCCCGTTCTCCCTTATGACGTGTTTTGATTGCTGAAATAAACCCAAAGAACATCTAGTTTACGGTGCATTAGGCTTTTTTAATGACAAGGTAACTAGTTTCGTTCGTAGTTTGACAAAAACTAACGACACATAAAACAAAATATAAATCTTGTAATAGGTCAAGTGATAGTAATGAAACTGACTTTGCAAAGACACGAATCACCAAAATGAAAATTCCCTTGCCATGCTCAAAGTGAAGGAGTGCTTATTTTCTTACCGTTTTTATTGTTCTTCTTCGAATCCTATTTTCTAGTTTAATAATTTCACATGTTACGATCTGTATTTAGTAAAGTTAACTTGGATATGCCTTAAATTCTAGCTATGATAAGGCTATACATATATCGTAAAACAAACATTGTAATCTAGCTTCTTTCATTTCCATTTTCTATTTAGTATTTTGACAAAGTGATGGTGGCGAAATTAAGGAAATGACGTCGGAAATTGGTAGACGGAAAATGTTTTGGCATACGAGAAAACCACGAGAAGTACTCATTAAAAAGTTAGTAATTGCTATCTACATTTTATAATTGGCCATGGGCTTGATATCAAGTACAATGAAAAAAGACAGAATGTCACATTTTGAAACATCTTCAGTTATACTGTAACCGAAAGAAATGGTTATTTTGGTAATATGTTACTGCTTCAAAACGATTTTTCGATCAAATTACACATGTACCTTTAATGATGATAGAAATTCGCTTGCCGCTCACATTACTATAGAGTAGTGAGTAGTTAGCAATGCCAGTGGTGAAAATGAGCCTTCTGCGTTTTCTTTCTCACCAAATTGCAAATTCTTTCCCCTATTTTGCTTGAATGATTACGGAAATCAATTTACATAAACGAGTACGTCAGATGAGCCACACGAACGCGTCGCAAATATACAAAACAACAACAGAAATGCAAAACAAAATAGGAAGAAAAAGGAAAACCATCGCGGTTGGCCTTTTCTTGTATATTTCACGCGGGAAAGCTGCCAAATTGGCGCCCTTCCGCATCGCTGACTGCATGTTACTTTAGATACCACAGAACACTTCACAACGCTCTTCTTAAATGCCTTTAAAATATGGAGATTGTGGGGACTCCTCAGGAATCTTTCAAACGGAAAGCGTGTATTTTTAAATTCAATTTGTATACCTTGTCTTTTTGTGCATGTCGGTTAAAGAGGAGATAGAAACGAGTATTGGATATTAAGAAATGTAGATTTAAAAAAATTAAATAATGACAAATGATGTATGATGTGGAAAGAGAACACATATTTATTGGGAAATGGAAAGTGTGATCGTCATTTGTTTTGATATGCCTTCGTTATAATTGTTGAATATTTTGTTTTAATACTCTCTTTTTTTAATGATTTTTTAAAATTTCGCCTTCAAAAGACACATAAAGGCTAATGAAACAAAATATCATATGTGTATATACATGTATTTGATTTCCAGTAGATCTATTAGTACTTGGTGAGTTTAAAGTGTGTTACAATTTTCTGAAGAATCTGATTTTACGTGCTATTCCCTTGTTTGCAAAGACCAAATAAAATATCTTGTATCTTGTATCTTGTATATTGGGGGTGCTAAAAACGAATCTACACCTTGCTTTTTTATCCCTTCTAAATGACGTCTATGTTTGTTGCCATGGTAACGGATTGTTTTCTGTAAAATGACATATATATATATATATATATATATATAACTCATCAAACCACCAAATATTATAAGGTAAGTGGCTGAATAAATCCATCTCCCATGTCATGGTTATGTTCAAATATAGCGGTTGCCATGGTTTTATACCTCTGCAATTTCAGAAAATAACTTAAATTTCTGAATGATGAGAACATTATGTTTAAAGAAGCATATAAAGAACTGTCAAAATATATTAATTTCATGCTACAAGTTTGATTCCTATCCTGCTCTTGATCATTCTAAGCCATATGGAATTTCGAATAGTTTGTCTCACTTTTGTGTATTTTCATTTTCCTACTTTTCCTTTGTGCCTCTAGCACACCATTCATGTGGAGTTGGCGTATTACAAGTACTCTATATTATTTTCATGATGATATATTTTTAAATGCCCGTCTTTTTAATGACAGATAAGAGAACCATGTAGATCAAAGATAGTGAACAATCTAGATGGAATATTTTGCATTTGTTTCAGACATTCAGTAAAAACCAAAAATTATAGCCAGTGAAAATTAAGTAATGATAAACAGGATTTTTTTTTTATTGCACAAAATGTGGTGAAACATGTAAAAAAAAAAAGCATAATGGAATGCCGTTTTAATAACAAGATGCTCAACGATAAGAAGGCATTAAGAAGGCTTTTATCGAGTCCTTTCTTCTTAATTTTTTCATAATTAGAGTAGATTATTGCACAGAATCAGCACCTCTGATGAATAACAAGCGAATAATCTAATATATCATAATATATGGGGGAAAAGAGATAAAGATGCATAAAAAAGGAAGAGACAGGGAGACGGTATTTAATTAGGTAATGTAGACTCTAATAAGGACTCATTTGAGTTAAAACTATCATAAAGACTCCTCTTGACAAAAGATATTTTCCATGGAAAAATGATGTACTCTCATAAAAAGTATCATGGCACTACTAAACATGTTGTATAACTTTAACGATAATCTATAGAGTGCATTAAAAAAGCAGTTACCATTAATGATCTTTAATTAATTTCATAAGGCGACGGATAAATCTGGTCGATATGCTTCTTTCCTCCATCATGACTGTTAATTCAGTGATTTTTTTTTTTATATGAGTAGATACGGACACACCCATTAATCTGAGATGCAGAGGCTTTATATGTTATTCATGACAATCTACCAAGTTATACATGATGTCGAAGTTGACTTTGTAATTTTCTTCTTAATTCGACAGCGGCATGCTTTTAAACGCTCATCCGTTCCATCTCCTAGCTGGTCTTTGTGTAAAGACAGGGGCGGCTCGAGGAGTTTGTAGAATGGGGGTGGGGGGGGGGGGGGGGGGGGCAACTTCCCCAAATCTCTGATTATGTTCAATGCCATTTCAATATCTAAAGAGGGTTATTGAGGAGAAGAGGGTGTGTGTGTGTGTGTGTTTAGGAGGCGGGGTGGGGCGTGTCCAATTTCCCGAGATCGCTGACCATGCAGGAAGATTATCAGGGGGTGGTGTCTAGACCCCGTGAACCCCCTCCCCATCTTTGGATCTGCTTCTGCCTGGCATCCCTTTTCATTTGGGAGATGCCTCCGTGTGATTAAATATGACAATATGGAGCTCTGTATTTACCAAATTTGAGCATACACCAAACTGTTTTGTTAACAAACTCTCGACACATGATTCAAATTTGATTCTTTGAATATGACATGAAATCGCTTATCAAATTTACAAACCACGCCGCCAAACTTGTGAACACAGCTTCAATCTGTCATTTTTGTTCCCGCTCTCTTTTCCGTTATTCAATTTTCGTCAGCAATTTCTTAATACTCTACCGCACACGCGCTGGAACTCCTCCGCTTTCCCACCTCACGATTTGCATTCTAACTCAATTTTCCTCCCCTCGAACTTTCTTCGCTCACGTTCCCGCCAAATTTAGCGCGCGCCACATTTTCTCCTCCTTCGCTTCCGCCATTTATAGCCTCATATTCAATCGTTTGTGTCTTTATTCTCGCACGGCGTGCCTAATTTGTTTGCCCCGTGTGCATATACAAATCAAATTAACACAGCTAACAATGTGCGCTAGGAAAACAGAGCATTTAGCGAGTCAACATTGACTTTCTTTTGCTCTCTCCACGCGCGCTGAAATTCAATGACTTTTGATGAAGACTCGTCACGATTCATCAGCAAAACTTCCTTCCCATTTCCAATTTTGCGACACAATGACATTTTATAAAGGGCATGTGGTATTGTATTTCGGATCATATATTTCATAGAGTATTTTCTTTGTCTTGAATCAATAAATAATAACGAACTGACTGCTACTGACATGGCAAAAGAGCGTGATTCCGCGTAGATAAGTAACGCGCACTTGTGTTTCTGTCACTTGGTAAGGAGGTTGGATTGTGGAAGACTGCAATCATGACGATATGACTGTGGTCATGATATTGGTAATGCGGATGATGATGATAATCATGATCATGGCGGAGAAGGAGAAGAAATGGAGGAGCAAGAGGAAGAGGAGGAGAAAGAGAAGGAGGAGGAGGAGAAGAAGAACAAGTAGAAGAAGAATACAATAATAATAATAATAATTATAGTAGTAATAATAATAATAATAATAATAATAATAAGAAGAAGAAGAAGAAGAAGAAGAAGAAAGAAGAAGAAGAAGATGATGAAGAAGATGAAGATGAAGAAGAAGAAGAAGAAGAAGAAGAAGAAGAAGAAGAAGAAAAGAAGAAGAAGAAAAAGAAGAAGAAGAAGAAGAAGATGATGAAGAAGAGGAAAAAGAAGAAAAAGATGAAGCAGATAAGGAAGAAGAATCAAAACAACAACAACAATATGCTAATGATGAGGATAAGGATGACGACGACCGCCACGACGGAGACGACGATGACCGTGATTGAAGTGACGAAAACACAAATTGACTGTATGGAAGGGGTCGATGCCGGGGTCGATGACGAAGTTGCTATTCGATGTGAGGCAATATTAATCGTATGACTTGGAGGATAAACTACCAAGCAACAGGCTTCTTCACTCAATGTTAGCAATGATGATTTTGGTAGCTGGTGGCGGCTTTTAGGATGGTGGTAGCGGTGTCGCTATGGAGGTGGTGTGGAGTTGATTGGTGGTGTTGGAAGCGTTAATTCTGCCACAGGACCTAAGGACCAAGTCTACAGATTACTTTGTGCACAGTCTCGGAGTGTCCCCTTTTGGAGTGTTACTTGTTTTTCCAAAGGTTCACGTCTGAAACACAAATTCCTCAGACAAGTGGGTTCATAATTCCAAAAATGAAACAGACTTCGTTTTCCCAAACATTTTTTTGATGCATTACTTTGAAGGTTCGTTATTGAAAAAATGAAAAAAATCATTATTCTAAAGTTTCGAAATGCCGAAAATGAAAAAAAGATTCAGTATTTCGAAAATAAAATGGATTTCATGATTTAAAAAAAGATACTGGGTTCATATTCCAAAAAGATGAATAAGGGGTTCATTACTCTGACAGTTCGTAATTCCGAAACGATACTTGATTTTATTTGATTTCCGAATTATTAATATTTTTGCACTTTCGGAATTAAGGCCTTTTCTCAAATTTCCGGAATAAAGAAACTTTACATAATTTTTGAATTACAAACCCTAATTTATTTCGGAATTACAAAACCTTTTTCATTTTCGGTCGACTAAGTATAAACGAATGACAAACCCTCGGAGTAACAAACCTTCGAAACTACGAGCCTTCGAAAAAAATGGATTTCATATGATATATAATAATGTAAAGTCCAATATCCAAAGATATTAATGAGTGCTTCCAGCACCCCCCCCCCCCCCTTCACTCAGTATTTCCTCTTTTTGTAGAAAAAGAAAAATATAACTATAATAGTATAATCAGTTAAAAGGTCTTCTTCCGAAAGAAAACTTGATAATATCTTAATCGGTTTCGTACTATAAGAGGCTTATAACCTTGTTTACAACAGGAAATTATCAGATGACATCGATAAAGACGGCGAGTTGTTCTGCTCCAAGCTTCGGTGTTAACGCCCCCAACGTTGGCATAATGTTGATTCGTTGGGCACGTCACAAGCACAACGCTTGCCACTGCATGAGTTCCAATTTGAGGAAATATATCTTGGACCCCGGTGATGTAGAACTTCATTGATTCCCACTTTTATGAGTGATATATATATGTGTAGTGTAATTTGTATTTTTCTTACAGCCCGTTTGTAGAGGTACATTATGTCAGTAGAAAAGAAGGCATTTGATTGAAAGTCTTGCCCTCTGTAAAAGCAAGATAATCGAAAACGACGCCTTGTCTTATGAATCCTATAATTTGTCATGTTAATGAAGAGAACTACGACTTTCTTCTGTAATTTATTATATTAAAAGAAAGAAAACACAATAATTTTAAAATGGAATGTCAACCATACATGGACAGGTTCATTGGTCATAATCTCTCTCTCTCTCTCTGTTTTCGGCAATTATTGTGCTGAATTATACAGGTCCAATAAAGCTAATTGCCTTTGTTCAAATTCATTATTTTCTGCATATTAACACAACAAGACAAGGTTTCTCAAATGATTTATATGGTTCATGTGTTTATTTAATCATTTTTATATATATATATTTTTTTACCCAGTTGCTGTATCTCTCTCACTCTCGATCTCTTCCTCCCTTCCCCCTTTCTCTCCTTCCCTTCCTTTCGTTTCACACCTCCCCCCTCCCCTCTCTCTTCATCTCTCTCTCTCTCTCTCTCTCTCTCTCTCTATAATAATAATAATATATATATATATCTTTTCCCCCTCCCTCCCTCCCTCTCTCTCTCTCTCTCTCTCTCTCTCTCTCTCTCTCTCTCTCTCTCTCTCTCTCGCGTTTTCCCCTTTTCACCCCTCCTATACTCCCAGACGTCCAGTTTCTACGTGTTTGTGACTGCTCTGAATACTCACGGATCCGCTCGTTCGAGATAACCCAATGAATATGGAGATAGGAAGAGAAGAGAATCATTATGGTTGTGTCCCACGGGGGGCAGCGATGGACATTTAAAGCAGGACAATTGTCAGGGAGGCGACCAAAAAGAAGATCGTTTAAAGGTCTCTTAAAGACGACAGCTTGAATTTGAGAGCGCCATTTTCGGGGCTAGACAGCTAGAGCTGCATTTTAATAGTCGTTCGGAGCAGAAAATGAAAACAGGGAGGGATGGAGGGAGAGAGGGAGAGGGAGGAAGAGGAAGAGAGAGAGAAAGAAAGAGAGAGAGAGAGGGGGGAGAGAGAGAGATGAGGATATAGATAGAAAGAAATGAACTGGAGAAGAGGAAGAGAAAAAAGGAAGACGGAGGAGAGACTTTGGAGAGAAAGACATAGATAGGAAGATAAAAGGAGCGAGGGACAGGGTAGGCATATGTATATATAATAGAGAGAGAGAGAGAGAGAGAGAGAGAGAGAGAGAGAGAGAGGAAAGTAAGGAGGAGGGAGAGGGAGGGAGTGAAAGAGAGAGAGAGAGAGGGGGGGGAGAAAGATAAAGAAAAAGATAAAGTAGAGATTTAAAAGAGAGAGAGAGAGAGAGAGAGAGAGAGAGAGAGAGAGAGAGAGAGATGGGGGGGGGGGGGGGGGTGTACATCTTGAATAATTAGAGCAGATCTTGTATATGCCCGTCGCCAGATGGAGGTGCTTAACGAAATCTGGATTAACTAAATGGGCCGCATAGTCTACCTCGTTATTATACTCCTAATCCCTCCCCGGCATTTCGCGGGCATTAGTCAAATGCTATTCTATACCCGCTAATGGGATAGAAATAATAAAATATCGCGGTTCCCCCTTTTTTCCGCTCGACGTGGAATATGTTGCTTATTGCTCAGAGATCACCATTAAAAGCAAGGGGATTTAGGGGAAAATTCTACAGTTACATTCCAGTGAGAATACAATAAGAATAGCTGTGACTATCCAAGATGACTAATGATTATATGAGACATGGTATTACTTGTCAAACGTGCACCCTAGCTCGTGTTGTAATATTAGTAAAGAGGCACTTAGGAATATAGGATATAGTCACTCTGTAAAGCTTTTAAAAGCAAAATTTTCATAAGCTGTTTCGCTTCATGAATTGTACATCCCCGAGCTAAATGACATGTTGTTGTTTTTTTCTCTTTCTTTCTCCTGATGACTTTCGAAAATGAATATAAGTTACAGGTGAAAATCAGATAGTCTACGTAAGGATAACTCAACATCCTTTAATATTACAACAAGACTCGGGACTTATATAACATCAGCATCACAATTACCATGGTTACAAGTTCTATCCATTGACCACACCCATCAACATGATTTCACCACCACCTCAAATTTTCATCAACACATTATCAGTCACTACCCTTTGCCTGGCACAAGTGTTCACTTAAAGTACTACAAATTACAACAATATTAACCCCCCAAAACGACAACTATATCTGACGAAACAAATACGCTTTATGGACAGAATAAAGAGAGTCAAAACATGTTTAGTGTTCAAGTAAGAACGTGCACAATTTAATATCAATTTCTTGCATTTCATCAGAATCTTCAAGTACTCTCCCACTATTCACAAATAGAAGAAAAGCACGACATGAACAATGAACTTAATCATGATAATAGTGATAATAAATCTTCGTCATATTTCGTCGCATAAACACATGGGTTACATATTACTGTACAATAATCATGTAACATACTATCATATATAATATATGAATTTGCCAGAGCCTTGTACGTACGCAAGCGATCCACCAAGCACGAATTGAAATACATCCTTACATCCTCCCATCAACATAAATATCATCAAATATTTTGGAAAGAGTGACAAAGAAAAAAAAACATTGCGAAGATGTATCAAATATATATAGACTGCAACTTTTTTGGTCAAAATATGAAGAACATAGTAAAAAAAAAAAAAAGTTCTTTTGCCCCTTAGCTATAAATACTACAAAATGGCAACCATGCATACAAAATGAACTCAAGTATTGTTCAAGGAAAAATGGTGGGGGAAGAAGTCGAAAAGAGTCCCAGTTTACTCCCGCCCCGGTCACAAGTAAACTAAACAGGGGCACGGCAGTCTTGGGACTCTGTTCTTAAAGAATAAAAGAAAATAATAAAATGCTGGATTAAGATCCATATCACCCATTCTAATAACATAAACCAAAAAGAGGGGGAGAGAAAAAAAGGAATCCGCACATTATTTCGTACAAACATTAGTACATTGTGGTAAAAACATTTTGCAGCAGTTATACTTATACTTATACCATATTCGGACTACTTCGTATAAAACAGTTTAATTCTCGTGAAACCCGCTCTTTATTGTGACGTCATAAGAACTAACGCAGGGTAGAGATGATACAAAAAGATAAATAAGCGCACCTTTACATTTAAGTTGTATATTTTACCTTAAAAATGTATAATAAAAGAAGAAAGGCAATGGAATCATCGTTCTTGTTATTTCTGTAGAAACGGAATAAATTAATTTGCAATACTCCTGGTTCACAATACTTTCTGAAAGATTGAAGTGAAAATGAAAAATAATTACATCACTAAAAGATGGTGGACTTTCACGAGAGGTGATGCATCATGGTAGAGCTTTTAAGTGATTTGCGGGTGAGCAACGGAGAGAGTGTCGGAGAGAGAGAGAGAGTGTGGGAGGGAGGGAGAGGGAGAGAGAGAGAGAGAGAGAGAGAGAGAGAGAGAGAGAGGAGAGAGAAGATTTCTCCGGCCCATTTACGCGGGCTGTATAAACAAAGGCGCCTCTCCCGAAGGTAGGCGCAAAAATTATCTCACTTTGTAGGACTACATTTCTGACATCTCCCGACGGCTTCTGCTAAGTAACAATCAGCTTTTTAACGAGGCTGCGCGGCGAAGGGGGGTAAGGCATTAAACCAAGACTTGGCGTAAATGGGTGAGGGGCTTTTTTTTTTGGAGGAGAGTTTTGTTCTCAGGATAATAAGTATAATCAAGTTTTGGAGAGTGGAAGAGAGAGAGAGAGAGAATGCAAAAAGGATGTACGACAAACGTAAGTTTGTAAATATAAGACTTGAGTCAAAATAAATAGAGGAAAAGTGGAATGCAGCACTGGTCAGAACTATGAATAGAGAGAGGAGATAAGGACACACAGATACAATGTATGAGAAAGAGAGAGAAAGAGGAATACAGAAAGAAAAAAATAAATGAGAGAGAGAGAGAGAGAGAGAGAGAGAGAGAGAGAGAGAGAGATAAGGAGGAAGATTGGGGACCCAGCAGCTGACTACACACAATCTCATCAATTAACTCAAGTCCATTTTTGGATTGCATACATGCCCGTCGCTTAGAGCAGACGAACTTCGCAATCAACTTCACGCGCGCAATTTCATTAAAGTGGACAGATCGTGATGGGGGTCGCCATTTTGAATTGAACCACGTCACTCCAGCTCTCCACTCCCCCCCCCCCCCCAATCTCTCTCCCGTCATTCCTATTTCTCTCACTCAGACGTAATTACTTTCCAAGTATTTGAAGGTTAGACAGGCTAATTAGATACGATTGTACATTGCCCGAAGTGTTTCGAATAAAATGATCCGGTTCCATCTGATATTAGGCATATAGGTTGTCTGCCGGTAGAATGTATGATCAGTGAAAGCACAATTAATTAATTTCGCTCGTCCATCCGGGGTGCGTCCTCCTCTCGCACATTGTATCCTGTCATGAGTTAATGAAGAGAGCTGATAGTTATGAAGAGTGAGACACGTCCAATAATGCTCCTGTCAATGAAGAATGATCATGTTTTCCAAAGCACGTTATTATTACATGGCCGGTTATAGATATGAGATGGTTGTCAGAGGAACTCGTTCCATTTTATTTTCTCCTCCTCCTTCCTTTCATTATACGCTGCGGTTTTCGCATAAAAACCGTTGAGCGACGAGAATCCATCACAAACACGGGGTTGTAATACCAAGCTGCAGCAACACACACACGATAAAAACGACGAAATATAAAGACCGTGTCCACTTAGCAATCAATCCAGTCACGATGGCTTCAGTTCAGCTAGTATAAAAGCTCATAGCGATTTCAGTGCAGAAGAAATTAAAAATGATTTAGAAAAACAACCATTTCGACATCAAGCAATGTTCATATTTAGCATCGTTGTCACTCAGTCGTTTTGACGAAATTGACAAAGCATTAGCAATATGACAGGACGGCTACAAGACTCGTTTTTTCTTCTTCATTTCAATGCTACATTTTGTCATATTCTTTCTCAAAAGTTATCCCAGCGTTGCCTTTTTTGTTTTTAAAGATTCAAACCCTGGTTTAGAAACTCCTTGATAAAAACTGTCATGATATGTTCATATAATAAGTGCAAAATAGTGCGAAAACATCGATACCACTAAATATAAAAACAATTGTCCATTGATGCTAGCGATTGTGATTTCATTTAGTTCACATAGTCACGTGGTCGTCACGACGATCCTTCGACCATAAACGATTTAATTTCCCGACGATTTTTTTTTTAAAGGAATATTTTGATTTTTCCTTTCTGCCGTTCCTGGACGAATTCTGATTTTCGTCGGTGGGGTATACTTCGTGCGCCATCTCATAGCGTCCATAGCAACGACATGCGTGTCGAAGGTCACATGTTAAAGTCACGACTTTCATCTCCATTCCGTTCTTCGAATACATAAGTCCTTTGGCGTGAATATGTACAGTCCATTTATAGCTTGATGCCTGTCAGCGTTGCCAATCTGAAGATCGTCATCGCGTCAGGATCCTTCAAAGATAGAGAGAGAGAGAGATGAGGCTCGTTCATGAAGTCTTAATTAGCAAACCTGCAGCAAAAGAGATAACAAAAAAACATAATAAGAAAGAATTACATTTTTATTATCAAACGTCTGCTGTAATTGCAAAATTCATTTCATTCGAAAATTAATTAAAAACATGGAGCATGCTTGTGCCCTAAATTGACAGCTATAATTATCCGTGCCCAGTCACCCGTTGTCATGTAATTGCAGTTGACAACCGCAATAACCTGAAATATGATATATGTAGTGGCGTTTTGAATGCTTATTGAATCTTTCTCATTAAATAGGCATTCTGTCAATGCAGTTGACAATCTTTATTAGTATTTATTGTTAAACCCACTAGCGAGGTCCTATACAATGTTATTACTCATTTTTGGAAAGGGACGTTTTCTGTGCCGTGTGACAGCCTTAATTTGACCAACGAAATGCCTATAATAAAAGGTAGATTATGGGTAAATATTGCAAGGTAGAGGAGGATTAATGAATAGAGCAGGCAGCCATTGGGGAACAATAATAAGAAAAGTAACGATGCTCATATGAAGTGAAGAATGAAAATAGTGGAATTACAGCTTTATAAATGGTACGTCATTGAGTGACAGGATTAGCCAGACTGACATTGAAAGTATTCATGGCAAGGAATATTAACCAACACAAAAAAAAACGATTTAGAAAAATTATGAAAAGGGAGCTTACTTCAGAGAGGATAATGATGAAAAACGATAACAAGGAAGGTTAAAGAGGATTCGATGAAAAAAAACATATTCTACAACGTTTTTAATGATGATGTACCTCTCTGAGATATCACAAGCATTCAAGACACAGTGATATTACATGATGGTTCAGTAAAGACAGTCAGTGACAGAAAGAGAAAAGAAAAAAACCAAGTCCCAATACGAACATTAATTCCCTTTCAATCAAAATGCTCATTTTGTAGGTGCACTCAATAAAGCGGGCAATTCTCCTCGAATTAAACGAAAATTGTCCCTCCATCAAGCACTTGAAAAGAGAAATTACCCTAAATTTCCTTCGATAAACATGACACAATAGCCACAAACAAAGATGACAATGGGTCCAATTTATTCGCTATTTACTCCGTTGATTGGGAACCTTTAAGGTCATTTCGCGCTGCTAGCCGAACCAAAATTAAATTTGCTAAATTCACTTTAGTAAATGTTGACTATACAACCTTGGTTATAATGGGGATATTGTAATGGAACCCATAGGAATTCCGCTTATGCAAATGAGTTAAAAAATAGAATGTATTTCGGTGCATTAATCTCCTGACGAAAAAGGACGGTGTTTTATTTAATCTCTCAATTACGTCGTTACGATGGCTGCCCAACGCTAGATAAGGTTAATACTTTAATAGTTCTCTTGCATCGAGGCAAAAACGATTCAGTAATTAAATAGATTGAACATTTTTCATCATCTGGTCGCGAAGTAAACGGTTCTCGACGTCACTTAATGGCCATACGGGCAACATGGAATGATAGATTTGAAATGGCTTCGTTTAAGGGTAGTGATATTCATGCGAGTTAAGAACTAATCTAGAGGCAATCTCATGTTTGCACGGAAATTAAAGCTCATTCACTCTAGTGTTTGAGCCCAGGCTAGATCATGAACGCGCACACGTACATAGATACGCCTGCAAATATTGGTATAGCAAACATGGGCACGGGGGCGAAAATATTAATGCGCGCCAAAATCATTCTTATATCGACTTCGTTATGGGCGATAAGACGACGTGTCTTTTCATGCCAAAGAGGGAGGGGAAAATCTCTCGCTTAACATCCGAATTGTGTCTTTAGTTAACGCGAGGCGACGACGACACCCTTTTGTGTGCTCCTATAAATGCGGCATTTAAGGGACGGGGAATTAATAAGCAAAATCAATCAAGCAATGCGCAGGAAACTTGGGGTTTTCTTTCACGGTTCGCGAGGGTTCTTTCATATTCTCCCTTTCAGGTTTCTGAATCATTGTGCATCCATTTGAATTGTAACCGCTCTAGTATCCACTAATGCAAACGGTACCCATTTCTTCCCGTCGTTATCGTGTAATTAATACTAATAATAGCAATCGAAAAGCAATTATGAACACTTGGTTGAAGCGCGGACAATGGATTGAATATCGGCAAGCCCTTGCACGCGCCCCTAAAACTAATTACGACCGCTTTTCGATATAAAGTCTCTTGGCTCGCAGGCGTGACGCGCGCGCGCGCTTTCCTTCTTTCGCGCTGTGGAAGCCATGAGGGTGAATAAAAAGCAGAGCGACTTGGAAGGCTCTCGCAAACTGAAATGAAAACAGCTCCTAGACGAAAACTTCATTTGAAGGCCCTGGAAGTTATCGAATGAGATGCTATAAGACGAAAAGAGGTAACTGAGACCGTTCAATAACGTCTTCCTCACTCGAGATGCAAGGCATAATAGCTCGAAAACTGTGTCACAGCACTTGACTAGCCTCGATTCAGGCAAGAGCAATGTCGGAGGAAATTGAGTCGTTTTTTGGCTTTCTCTCTAAATCTGCCCCATCTTGCATCAGCTGCGGTGATGCGTGAATTACTTCTTGCTACTTTGGCGGCCTTGCGGACCAAGTCTGTCAAAATAGGCCAATCGATTCGAACCCATCACGACGCATAATTGATAAGCAGATAATTACATTATCATTACTCAAATTCCCCACAGCAAACGATGCCCTTATTAAACAAACCACTCGCTTCCCTCTTCTCTTATTTTCCCTTCTCCGGTGGAGCTTCTTGTTATTAAATGATCAACGACACTGAGGTTTTGGGGTATATACCCTTGGCCTTTCTGACAACTCTGTTTGTTCAGCGGGGTGGTGCTGGTCTAATCCTGCGCCGAGAGTCGACCGGTCTTTTCTCCGTCTCACGCGTGGCCCATTGCTTCCAGCTCTCTGGCTCACAACACAGGCTATGACTATTAATACACCTCATATAAACGTGTATCTCACCTCCCTGCTTGCTTCAAGCAAGAACCCAATTTCAATATTTTACGACGTCTTTACCCTCTACTTTACAATGAAAAGAAACCTGATAAGTTTTTTCCCTTTTTCTTTCCAAAATGACAAAAGGAGCAGGGGCGGAACTGATTGAAAAGTAACCAATTTAGCATTGCGTGAAACATTGCGTGTGTCATTAAGATAATATTTCTCCCCTCTTAATCTCAAACTCATCCTTCTTCATATCTCTCCACTTAAACAGTTATTTCGGAAGAGAGAAAGAAAGGAGGAGGAGGAGGAGGAGGAGGAGGAGGAGGAGAGGAGAGAGAGAGAGAGAGAGAGAGAGAGAGAGAGAGAGAGAGAGAGAGAAAGAGAGAGAGAGAGAAAGAGAGAGAGATTGGGAGAGAGAAAGAGAGATTGGGAGAGAGGGAGAGGTGCACGGGGCTCGTATGCCCATTTTTTAACCAACGGTTTGACGGGCTGAGTGTGCTTCGTACATATTACACTTTAATCACCCCCACATTTCTTTAATCTGCATCCTATTCCTCCTCAATACTTCTGATTCCTCCCATCTTCTTTCCCGTCAACTTCCGTTTCTTCATCATCAGATCATAAAAACCTCCTTAAGTAACCCAAGTAATATCTTTAAGTTATAGCTCTGCGTAAAATGGTTAGAGCCTAGAGGGAGTACCTCGGCATTCGTGGTCCTCTGTACATTTCATAGCTTATGTGGAAAATGGAAGGGATGAGGGTTGGGAGGGGGGGGGGCTTCCTAAGGATACAATGAAGCAAGGTCACGGTCGGGGTTGAGTCCTTAGGGAGGAAACGCAAAGGAAGGGGATATTCTATCGGTGGCGAACCTAATCACTTAGCAGCCACTAATTGCCACAATTGGAACCGCCACGATATCGAGTGAATAAATACAGCCTTATAGTATTGGAAGAGGAAATAGACGGAGAAAAGCCAGAGAAAAGTGTAAGACGGGAGGAATAGGAGGAGCAGTAGGTGAATGAGGAGAAGGAGGAGGAGGAGAAGGAGGAGGAGACGGAGAAGGAGGAGGAAAGGCAGAATATGGGGATGTAAAGGAGGATGGAGAGAAGGAGTGAGATAAAGAAGAGGATGAGGAGAAGGAGGGGAAGAAGGAGGAGGATGAGAAAGGTGAGGAGGAGAGGTGAGAAGGAGAGGAGATGGAGGCAGAGACAATCCCTCCAGAATGGTTTCCCGAAGAAAAGTCATTAGACAGAAGACCCTTGACAAAGCTTCTCAGCTAATGAAACCACAACAACACCGCTCATTAAAACGGAAACAATAATTGCTTATTAAAAGTTACCTTTCATACTCAACTGAACAATAAGACTTAAAGTGAAAATCAATTAATTTCAATTATCTCAGAGGCAAGCTAATCAATGTATCGAACAGTGAATAATTAAATGTAATTAAGACATGTGAAAGCCATCCAGCATGCATCTATGGTGATTTAACACGTTTCCTAATTACAACTTTTTAAATGCGTTTACGGGGTGGGCTTTTTAAGTTGTTTATTATTATCATTTTTCTCATTTATTTTTCTCATTTTTTTCTTCATTTTTTCATTTTTTCATTTTTTTTTTGGGGGGGGGGGACAAGATATCTCTGCGGATGCGGTGAAGTTGACGGACTAAAAACGAAAGTCGACTAAAAAGAAACTTCGCCCGATTGACCTGGATCCTAATCTAGACCAATATTAGGCCCCGATCTGCGGTGGTGGTGAGGAAGTTGCGGTGAGAGCCAAGGTGGGGGCAGGAGTGACGAAAATAATATTTCTAACTCTCGTTTTGAGTTTGACCTCTCCCGTCCGTATATATGCATGAAAATACGCTTTTTTCACAATTGAGGTGTTGAATTCAAAGGCTGAGGGATTGGATGTGCAAAACCGATTTTATACTACACTGACGTATAGAGTTTTCTTGGTCTTTTTGCAGCAGCGAAAGGGACTTCTTCAATGCTATTCTTGCGATTCCAAACTGCTTCATTGAGCTGTAATTGAAATACTTGTAAGTTTCGTCACCCTAAAAAAGTGCACAGTCATCTTGCAAAAAAGTAAAAACGCATTTCCTCACGCTATTTTCAGCAAGTACGGAATCTGAAGTGTAGGCACCACTCATTTCATTGTGACACCACCCGCCCCTCCCCCTTTTTTTGTTACCGCAAGGGGTAAACCCCCTTCTGTTCAGTTCTTTCAGTTTTCTCTTACTTGTCCCCGTTAGAGGGCGTCCACGGAGGTGATTTACTATGGCGTAATCACCAAACTCAAATGTTGACATTCGAACATGTCGCATGTTACAAGTCTCGAAGAAAAGTGATCAACGTAATGACTGAAGTCAAAGCTTAAAGAGGAGAAGGAGGGGAGGGGGGGGGGGGGGCTGTAGTACTGTAGTGGAGCTTTGTTAGCATCACTGCTGAGGTCATACTGAATACGGTACGATATCAAAACGAGACTGATTCTTCAACGCCGCTTCTCTCTCCCGCCTCATTATCATTCCAATGTTTCCAATTATCGAACTTAAATTATTGCGTACTGATCAATCACAAATGTCACATTTCCTTTTTCTGTATTTCTTCCTTTTCCCTTTTTGAACTGATCAGCTTCCTGTTTGTTCTCATCTTGCCCTCATCAACCCCCCCCCCCCACCCCCTCGTCTCTCTTTTAATTTGTCAGGATCTGGTGCTGTCGTAGATTAATGGGCGCTTTCGGCACCACTCGGTATCCCTCCACATTCGAGCTAATTTGAAGGTGTCGGGGGGAAATAAATACAACACAAGTCAGAATTGAACATTATGGATGAATCGGGCTGCGAAACGCATTTCTTTCGGGTCGGGTAAGGAAAAGAAAGATGCGGCATTTAGAATGTATATCCATAGCTCCCGGCCTAATGAGTGACTTGGGAGGCTGGTGTATCGGGCGAAAAATGAGAGAAGAAGAAAGAAAAAAGGACGAATTTAGCCCTAAAAGATTTAGCAATCGAATTGAACTGTTTTCCTCCTGAAATTTGACAGCGCCTGTTTCCCTTATCCAATTAAAGCAAGCGAAATTTGTTATTTCCCCGTTGCTGTTTCCGATGATACGAAAGGGCAAGACTTTTCTAGAACGTAGTTATCCTCTCTTTCCTTGTCGCTCTCTATTTCGTTTCTCATTCATACATGATTGATAAATGGAACGCAAAATTGCAAACACGGGTTTGAATACTATGGGACCGAAATGAGAGACTCTGCTCATCTACAATTCAATTTAATTGATGAAATAGTGGAAATCACTGTAATAAATAGGAATGTTATCCCCCATGCGTTATCGATATAACATGACTTGACTACAGAGATTGTGATGCCTCTAGGTCGAATTAAAAAGAAGCGAAAGTTCGCGATTATTTTGGGTTGGATTTCTTGCAGCAAGAGCCTACACCAACCAAATATCCTGAAACACGTTTTGTCTTCATAATTCTAGAAGGCAAAACAGTGAATGCTATTACTTTCATTAGTTGCATACATATACATGCAAGCAAAACGTGATGTAACGGTAATGTAAAGCATTTACAAAACTTTCTTTGTCGTTAAGGGCCCCTGTTTCAAAACGTGAATTTATCATCTAATATTGTTCTCGTGAACACAAATGCGAAGTTCATCAGGTGAAGGATAACTATCAATTATTGGAGAACCAATCCTGCTTATGAAACAAGCTGCCCGGCTACATATATCGTCTTGTATAAGGAAGCACGAATGATTTAGAACCCATCTCACTACATTTTTTGCAGGGGGGGGGGGGGGGGGGGGTGACCTGTCTTTCGATTGTGAGCTGTCTTGTCTAATGCATACATGTCTGTCTTCGTCTCCACCTCGCAATGCATCTTCATACCTATCTCACACATACCGTCTAATGATCCTCGCCATCTCAAAAATCAGCGGTTGTCTCTTCAACCTTGGTTTTCTTTCAGACTTTCCCGTATTAAAAAGCCATGTAGTTCTACAAGGATTTCAGCCGTGGCTTAATTTGAAACCAGATATCGTGGGCGGATCTTAAGCGTGATGATCACAGCTGTAAGGAACGATTTTAGAAATAGAATTCGGGTCAAGTTTTCGAGATCTGGGGCAAAAATTGAAGGAGATGACGGTGAGGTAATCCAATCTGGGTGCTTGGATAAGGCTACTAGTGCGCCGAACCATCATTCAGTAATTGCACTCGTAGTGCCGTCGCGCCCTACATATCACAGCTTGTTTGGACATGGCTATCGCAGAGGTCATTTCAGGTCAAGTCTACCATCGCTCTAATTGGTTTGACTCGTGTTTAACGCCATAGGTTCATCTCACATGCTATAGCTGCAAGCAAAAACTCAGATTCTATGTCTATTCTTCGATCCTAGTTTTATCCCTTTTCTCGGACCATCTCCCAAATCCATTTCCCCTTTGATCTTCCCGTTCATCATCTCAATTAACTCTCAGTAGTTCTCTTACTTTTTTACCTTTTCATTATCAACCTCATCACTTCTCTCTTTACTTAAAAGCGTGAACAAAAATCGTACAAATATATGCGAGCGAATCGAAGAGACTGCCATCTCCTAACAACGACGGTGTGACAGCAATTTGGAGACAAGCCTGTTTCAGTTAATTATTTTCTTCATTTTTAGTAATTTTACAAGCTTTTGTGCGTCACTTCACAATATTCCAGTTTAGATTTACTTCTAAGTTCTAAGTATAATTTATAAGACTAAAAGAATAAATTAACTTCGTTCAACAAAATACATTCAAAGGAATTTTTCTTTTCCAACAAAAAATGAAGCGCTGTAGTCTATGATCAACCGTGACCCTCGGACCCAAACAATGCACCTATATAAAACTCGCCCTTACGTAATCTCGCCCCTTCCTTCTTCATGTCGGTACACAACATCGGTCACAATGATGACGAAGTCAAACGAATATTCTAAATTCCTGAATTAATTTCGTAAAGCGTTCTTCCACAGGACAATCTCACTTCAGGAACTCAAAATTCTTAAACCAACTATAAAATTATTGCTAAAATTATGAATAATCCTGGAATTACAGCATTTATGATACATGTATCCTGTGTATTTTGAATTTATTCATAGAAATAGCATCATTACAGCTATTGCATCTCTCATCTTTGTTGTCCCAATTATTTAGAACACCCCATTACTGAATTCAAGCACGAATACATGTGTACTACAAGAAAAAGAGAAAGTATTTTTGACAATTCTAGCTGAAGCGCCACACGCGTCCTGATCTTGCCATGCAAATGCAATTATCCGAGAGGGGATTCTTGTCTTGTCCGTAGCTGCACAAGTGTGCAATTCAGTATTGAATATATATTGGACGACAAATTTTGTTTGGGCAAACGATATTCATGCCGTGGGGGAAAAGGTATCTTAACTCCAAAGATTGCAGGCCTTACCGTCTTTCATGTGCTATCCTACTCCCTTTCTCCCTTCTTTTTTGTCTTGAGACTGAGATGTTCAGAGAGGCAATAATCAAACTCGATTTTTTTTTCTTCTTCATCTCCCTCCAGTCGATGCTTGATAGGCAATTATCGGCAAGGAGGGAAGGTAAGGCATTATACATCTCTCTCTTCATCATTTCCTTGTCGGACAGCCTAACAATTACTTGGGGGCTTCTCACCACTCAAGCCATCTACATGAGGAGAGGGGAAGAGGGTACGCAGCGAGTGCGTTGTTACTCTCAAAGCATAAAACCTTTCAATCAAACCTTATATTTCCATTTTGAATTGGGCGAACGTAATATTAAGTGCGCGGCGATATAGAGAGCGGAGAAACAAGGCAATGTTTCGAGAGCGGGGGGAAACCGAGCGCTATCCGACATAATAATACTGACATGTCAGACATATTTGGGACATCTGTATTACTGTAATCATTCTAAAATCGAAACCCACCCATATAAATTGGGAACTACATACCCCCCCCCCCCCCCCCGCCACGCAGTCCACAATCCGATATGAGGCAATCCAGTTTCAGAACGAGATGGTTCAATACGTTGTTAGCCAAAACTATTTCTTTTCGCAGTTTAATTTCTACAAAGTTTTTTTAATCACAGAATAAATTTCAAAATCACAAATTCTGTCGTGCGAGTTCAGATGTATTTGATAGTGGTGGTTATTTTACCTGACAGCTAAGAAAGCATAAAAGGCTTGTTAGTAAGCAACCAAAAAAATCGATGACATCGTGGTATACACAAGTGTTTTTCTCTGGCTGCTTTGCTTTTCTTTTTAATTGTTTGAAAAATTATTCATCTCATCAAAATATTACTGATAAAACACGAATGAACATAATATCGGCCCCCACGTCCATCCTTAACTGTAATATAGCGGATCTACAAACTTAATTTGGTCTTTTATTTATATAAGAAGAAGTGACCGTCTATACTTCCATTTATGAAAGCCCTCGAGCCAAAAATGCAGATACTAACGTTTCTTAAAACCATATTCTTTCTTTCATTCAACGATTCAAGCGCTGAAGTTTTTCTCAAAGAGCCCATTGAAACGGCGAACAGATTTTAAAAATGAAGACCCATATCCCTGTAACAAGTTGACACAGCTCTCCAGAATCTCGAAACAAAACTGGCTGACTAATACACACGTTACCATGACAACCAGAGATGATGAGATTATACAGGTTGGTGTTCAATATGATGACCATGTCTGTGTTCCTTCAAAACTGGGAGAGCATCTTGGGTTGTCTAAGCCTTTTTGCTGTTATGGTAGTCGGCAAAAATAAGTATGTCTGGAGGGTAAATTGTATTTTAAGGCACACAAGTACGGCCCTCTCATCGAGCTTTTAGGGATAACGGAAAATGGCTACCTGCTCTATGTTTAATTTGACATCTGATGATCCGTTAGAGAGCGTGTATGATGGAGACTGCGTATCATATTTCGAGAAGGAGATTGGAAGGCAGTGCCTGTTAGAGTAGAAGGTCTCCATCTCTCTCGCTCCTCCCTTCCGTCTTCAGGACAAGACGGTGAAGGGGTTTTAACTCGGGCATAAACCTTCTGGTATTACAAGCCCATTTCCATCTGTATTCGGGGGGAGAAGTACCCGTCTTCAGAAAACGCGGGAGGGATATAGCGTGCTCGGAGTGTATATACGGCTGATGGAGGATTTGCGCGGGAGATTGGCAGCGGGGTTGTAATGGTTATGCCTCGGGGAGACTCGGCTGACAGCTACAAGCCTTATGAACTCAAACCGCCACGGGGAATACCTCTTCCTCGTTTTGTTTCTTCAGTGAAAGTGGTTCGATGTTTTTTGGGGGATTGTGTTGGCAATTATGATGAGCGGGAAATGAAGCGATTAAGAAAGTCATCAGTCGTGTCTTTATGATAGCAATACACATCATGACTTCACTTTATATTCAGCCATGAAAATATAATTAGCATAAATGGCTATCAACCCCCATCTTCTCAAAACTATCTTTAAGCAGTTAAGTGCAGTGGTCTGAATCTCAGGAGCAACTCGTCTATGTGCGATATTTCCTTTATGAAGAATCATTTGGCTTTGGTAAGTCCACAGGAGTGGATTAAAGCTTACCTACTCAATTTTAAGGTTGGTAGAAGGAAGCTTAAATTACATGTTATGATCATCCCACCCGATGACAGTTTTCTGTATCAGCGCTATTTCCTATGCAATTTCTACGAAATATTCACAACGAAAAACAGTCCTGTCATTGAAGCTACAAATCGCATAGGTGAGCGGTGCATTCGTAAGTCAGTAGACACTCATTGGAGAGAGGTTAAGTTTGGAAGTCCCCCCCCCCCCAATCTTATCCCTCCCCTAAGTTCAGGACATTATAAATACATAACAACTGAGCTGAACACGTATTTAGAATGACTAGACCCTTCATGTGTGTTTATGCCACAATTACCCACAGGAAATGTCTCAGCAGCAGTAGGAAATAACAGTAATAGAATATGGTTATGCCATAATAATTACTTACCGGAATACACTATACATTATATTATGATAATTATTATGCCTTTGCAGTAGAAAATAACAGCAATAAAATTTATTGATCACATTATAAAATGTATCCATATTCATTATGCCACTTCTCTGGTTTCAAACAACTCACTCACATTGGTACTAAGATGTATGCCATTTTGATCGGCAACCACACGTTTTCTAATCGGTTTCTCATAAATGTTGTTCTCCTTTGTTCTACAACCGTCAACCTCAATTTGGTAGCTCTCAAAAGTAGAGAGAAACAAGAAATTGTAGGAAAATTGTATAAATCACTCATGAGGAGGGCACATTACAGATTTGGATACATTTTAAAACGTGATATCAGGGACCCGTTTCACAAAGCCTTTTTTGAATGACAAATGACAAATATCAGTGACAAATCTGCCGTTAACCAATAAGAAGCAAGGATTTCACTAGCTTATAACAACAACTGTCATTTGTCACTGATGACAAGTTTTGTGAAATGGGTCCCTGGGCGTCATCGACGTGCAATGCTTACTCTGTTACCCGGTCTCAGGCCCGGGGCGTGTCCGGGGGTCATGCCATGATGCGCCGCCGACTTGTAGAGTTTGCTGTGGTCGTTCTCGCAGACGATGCTGCCGTTGACTACCGTGTAACGATCACCCGGGACGAGCTGTATGTGACACGAGCTACAGGCAAAGCACTTGAGGTGGTAGACACGATTCTGGGTCCTCATGACCAGCTCGTTGGCCGGGATCTGCTGACCACAGGCCGTACATGCTCCACTTGTACCGAATATTCTGCAGGAGACATAAAAGAAAAGGGAAGATGATTATTTAAATAACATTTATATAACTTGCAAAACATAGTTATGCAAAATATGTACACTCGGCAGTGGAAAGGGAGCTGGAGTTGTTATCAATTACAAATTAAAAAAAAAAAAAACAGCATTTCGGCTGCCTATAATACGACCGACCTTTATATGTCACAGCAGAACAGCAGAACGCCAGAGGACAACAATAATTTTCTAACAAAGGCGTATAAAGGGCCAGGAACACAAAAAATTAATGTAAAAAAGCAATTTATTACTGTTCAATACAAAAAGACGATACATTAAATAATAGTGGAAAATAACTGTCAGACCAATGTCAAACTTGAATTTTTTAAGAATATAAGCTTCTTGCTTTCTTGTATAATAATAAAATAATCACAGCCAAATCAACAGTGTACTTTTTGGCATCACTGTCGAGCGAACAGAAAGTTCAACGCTCTCTTTTTTCACATCGCATCCGTAAATAATTAAAAAAATAATTTAGTATCGTCTTAGACAAAGAGATCAAAAGTACGATATTGTTTCTAAATGTTTTATCATAGAGTTGAGCCGTGCCTTAAGGACGAAAAGGGCAATGTTACTTTTACAAACGAATAGGGGAAATAACAGAAAGCAGAGAGAAATACAAAGGGAAACCAGGGAGAGGGGTGAAATAAAAGGAGAGAGAGAGAGAGAGTATGGATAGAGAATGGTAGAGAGAAAAGTGAATGAGAAGGTGTTTATTTTAGCTGAAAAGTATCGAACATAAAAGCTGATAAGGGGAGGTGCGAACGGCATCGACTACTCATCACTATTACGCCGCGACCTCCCCGTCTATTCTACCGCTAACAACCTGGTCCAAACACCATGCCATATTTCACTCCGATGAAAGCGATCGAAACTTCCCACCAATCCAAGCAAGAATGATGGCAACAAGATGGAACATTAAAACGTGTCCCTTTCATCACGTTTGTATCCATTCAATGAAAGAGTTATCCATAAACACCAAACAAACAGAAACACTGGCACCCCCTGTTTTGGTGGATGTTCACAGATAGATATCTCGACATCGAAATCTGCTTTTTCCTTCGCACGGAAACCAACCAAGGCAAAGAAAGGGACCTGAACACAAACGGATTGACTTGAAAAATGTGTTTAAGCTATACACAGGAAGCCTTTGACACTTGGGCATTTACGCTACATAAAAGCCTTGCTTTAGTACTGTTTTTGTTGATGGGTGATACATTCAAGTGAGATATCACGGAACGACACATTTTGCATGATACGAGAGACTTCAGCTCGGCACGTCCCCCCAAAAGGGCGGATGAACCGAAAAAGGTTGAGACCAATATGTTTTATCTTTCTTTTTCATTTCACTTTGTTTGAGATAGTCAAATCAAACGCTACCACGAAAAGACAGAATAAACGCGAACACCATAATGCTGTTGTGACGATGCGTCGACAGCAACAGCATAGCAATCGGTAAACAGCAGCTGGCAGTATTTTTTGTCGAAATTCATTGTAAATCTTTATCGAAGTAATAATTGTCGTACAGACTGATTTACAAAAGGGAAAGGAAGTTGTTGAGATGTCTGAAGACGTCGAGTTTGACTTAAAACGTATGAGGCTTTTGTTTTCAAGCGTGAAAGGGTGATGTTGTAGTCCACAATGTAAGGGGTTCGAATCCCTGTCGCAGGCTCGCAGCACTAGTGTTTAAAAAAAAAAAAAATTAGAGAGAGATGTGAGTTGGTCTAGCGGTCAGCTCTGTCTTCGCCTACAAACTGATTCTGTTTGGACCCAGATTCGAAACCGAGTTGGATGGTGACGTTAAAGGTCGGTCCCTAGACTTCAATAATAATAATATCTGATTGGTATACACGTCTGTAAAAAACCCAATTACACACACTTCTCAGGCAGATCTGATTGATTGACTTTTCTTCGTCTTAGATGAACTATTGCTATCCTCTATTAGGAGGTATATGAGCACGTATACATTACTCACTCTCCACCATTCAGCTTTCTATATTTATGTCGGTCAAATCTGCATCAGCTCTCACACTTTTTAGATCTGTTCAATTTCACCCCTCTCCCTTTTATGTTTTCCTAAAAAAAAATTCGCTCAAGAAGAGAGAGAGAAAAAGGGAGAGAGAGAGAGAGAGAGAGAGAGAGAGAGAGAAGAGAGAGAGAGAGAAAGAGAAGAAAAAAGAGAAAGAGAGAGAGAGAGAGAAAGAGAGAGGGGAAAAGAAGTGAGGGGAGAGGTGGAGCGGAGAGGGAGCGATAGAGAAAGAAGGGTGACGAGTTGAAAAGGGTGAGGTTTTTTTGAAGAGGAATCTTCCCATCAGATGATCAGTACGGAGTCCGTGAGCGCACTTTGTCACTTATCTGATCGATATGTCGCCCAGCTATCATCCAAAAAACGCATGGCAATCTAAATCCAAATCGGTTCCCAATCGATTAAATGGCATCTCTCTTTAGATAATAGCCCCTCTTCTCGAAATAAAAGGAGAAAAATTCGATGATGTGGCATCTAGACTTCATTTACCTCAACGCCGACCTTCCCCTATGCGATGCGCGATATTATATTCGGCCGTTTATTTCCATATCGAGGGAACAAGATAGAAGAATAAGAACACGTTTTTATTCTTGTGATTAATTATAATTATGCGCAATAAGCCTTGGGTATTGGATTTTGATTGAGGTGATAACGGGGCACACAAAATATCTCTCAAAATAATTATAGTGTTTTTGAATTATTCATGCTTTGTGTACAGGCACTATTTCTATCACTACAGAGTTGCGGGAGCCCCAGATCAGCGGATGGGAATTACAGCTTAGGGTTCTCAACACGGCGCATATGATAGACTTAACGTGCTTAATGCACAGGATAAACTGTTTACAAACGGACCTGTAGTCATTTACGAACGGTAAGCAATAAGATGATTACTGACTGCTATAGTCTAGAAAAGGGAGTAAGAGAGGAATGGAGAAAGACTGAGGCAAAGAGAGAAAGAGACAGAGAGACACAGAAAGAGATGGTGACAGAGTCAAAGATATTATATAAAACATACATGACGAAGAGAGAGAGAGGAAATTAGGGTAGGAGACAAACAAAAGTAAAAGGCAAGAAAAGGGAGAGAAACAGAGAGAGAGAGAGAGAGAGAGAGAGAGAGAATGGGAGACAGAAAGAAAGAAAGAGAGAGTGGGAGAGAGGGAGAGAGAGAGTGAAACAGGGGAGAATGGGAGAATATAGAGAGGAGAGGTAGAAGAGAGATATTTAATTTGTCAGAAAGCTTCTAAACCTTCAATGGGAAAATCTCGGTAATAAAATCAGCTTCCATTCCATATTGAATTTATTCATGACAGTCATCATAATGCGATAACCACTGCCATGATAATGGGATATCACTTTCTTCGGAGACGTGCTCGTGACACGAGAGAGTATTTGAAAGCATCTCTAAGAAGCGCAGCTCAAGTTCAAGAAAATAGCACGATTTGACATTAACATCATCCAAGATAAATCACTTAGGTATTCTTCAGGACCTGGTGGACACCCCCAAACAACCATCGTCATCTCGTTTCCATTTTGATTCCGCTGTTTGCGCCATTTTGCATTAGCGACATCGCCACAACGACATCGCCAGCCCCTAAGCCATTAGTGTAAATTACGATGATTAAAACGCTAAATTTTTGAAACCTTTATTTGCCGTAATGGTTTCTTTTTTGAAAAGCGGCGCGCGCCAATTTCAACCCATTCCGCCTTCACCAACGATGCTAATAATACACGTGCTTTTGAAGCAGCTGCGTTGTCATGGTAATTTTGAAAGTAGAATTAAAAGGCAATTCTCGCTTCTCATCCATTTCGTTTCAAGTTGGCGATGGATCATGGAGAACTAAAAACGGATTACGATAAATGAGGTCTCTCGTACTTCCCTGACGAGCAGAGATGAGAGAAAAACAAAACTTATCTCTACTCAGAAAACCGTTTTAATACTGGTTCGTCAGGGAGTTACACTGAAATGAAAGGGCATTACGTCATGTAAGGAGAGGAGTGAACCTTTCGACTTGAATCAACAGGAAATTTCTTAACTTTCTTTTCTCCCCTCATTACTTTTGTCTGTTCTCAAATCTGAATAAAAGGGAAAAATTACGGGCGAAAAGAGGAAAAAACACACGAGTGCTCGCTGCCCACTTTTGACACATACAGAGGTAGACTGTCCGCAACAATAGGTGATTGACAGGAGACACAAATAGAGATATTTTTCACCGAGGGGGTTGTTCAGTTACGAGCTCCCCTGCCCAACATGGTGGTGATAAAGCGGTTCTCTAATGATGGTACCCGCGCGTCTGACAACGACGCGACACCTTCAAATTGAAATGTATGGTGGCCCTAAGGGGACAAAATCGATCGCAGAGCGTGCACACCAGCCCCAGACATAGGTCGTGGCGTACTACGAGCAACAGATGAAGAGGAAGTGCGCCGCGATAATTTTGTCGCTAACTTCAGCTGCCTCCCCTCAATCACCTATACAGTTCGCTCTCTGTAATTTTGAATACTTAAGAAGAGAGAAAGGAGTACATTCGAGAGAAAAAAAGGCAGAAAACAGGTAGCATTCGCATTCAGTAACGAAAAAAGAAATCAGCGTATTGCCCAAGGGTATGGCGAGTTAAATCGCATCGCTTGACTTTCAAATCGTGTTTTTTTCTCTTTATTGTATAAATGTTGATACCGTTCACAGGAAAAACCTGGCGCCACATTTCTCTCAAGAAAAAAATGAGACCGCAATGTTTTCCCGTTTAGGTCTACAACAGGCAACATAAACTGAACGATTTGGAAGACTATCCATTATATCTTAATTGACATTATGATCTTTTTCTATGATCATATCCCATCATAATTACGACGTTCTTTCTTGATCACCAATCACTAGCAACCAGCTGGTAGTTCGGAGGCCCCGTGTCTTCCCTTTTTAATAATTTAACCTTTTCGTTATTTTACGTTGATCAACAAAATCGACATTAATGACGTACTTTCTATTCGCTAATCCCAACCCCAATTACTTCCCTTAACCCTCCGACATGAAGTCCACAACTCCCGACAGTTACGATATTACCCTACTTTAACTTGCACGCACTTTACCGAATCAAAACTAGCCCTAACTTGTCTAAATTTAGGACTGATAAAGTGTCTGATTGATATCTCTTTTTGGTGCAACCACAAGCGGAGAATACTTGATTATCTCACATCCAGCTCGTCCACAAGATCACTCTCTTTTAGAGAAAGGTTTATTTTGGAACTCGACCGAATAATAATTTCTTGTTTTGTTCGATGGGGCTATAAATCCAAGAGGGGGTTTTGGATAATGACTGAAGTCCTGAGTAGTTGAAATATCGGAAGTCGGTTGTCAGAACCATTTACTTGTAGACGATCATGAGTCTTTCAATTTTACTCTAGTCTTACTCCCCCTTCTCTCCCTTTGTCGTATTTGTTTAAATACTAAATGCTATCATGAGGCTTTATTTGAAAGATGATATACTTTCAGGCGCCACATACACCATCTATCTTTGATGAAAATAACAACGCAAACTGATGTTTCCCCAATCTTATCATGCTTATCGGCTGAAGTTCATTTTTAATTGAAATTAAGAAGCGTTTGCGTCCTTCATGGTTAGCCTACACGTCTGTATAATTTTATGAGTACAATGTGGATAACTATAGTCAAGTATTTCGGATAATGTCAGTCTTCACGTCGTGAACGTCATATGCAATTCCTCAATGGTTGTTCACTCATGACGTCACAAAGAATTTCAAAAGAATCCATCAACGAATAAAAGAAGAAGAAAATACGGTAACATGCACTGTTACGGTAGGTTTATAGAAGAAAACAACTCGAAGAACCTGAGCTAAAAAGAAGGGTACTCAAATATCAGCATGTGAGACAGAATGACAAGACAGTTTGGTTTGCCACAGAGAGAGAAAAAGCCATGACAGCGTCAGGTTTGTACTGCAGCAGAGACAAGACACATTTTGATCTGTTCTTCTTCTCACCCTCCTTTTTTTATCGGGCTAATCTGAGTGAAGTTTGGACAAATCGAGTTCAAGAGAAGTCAAGTTGCGGTGATTTACTGGAAACCTGACCAACGTTGATGGTCCATTTCGATCATCCGACTTCTACGACTGATGCTTGCCACCGAGTTTGACGGTAATCGGGTGGATTCACCGCAGGATGACAGAAAAGACACGTTCGCTATCTTCACTTGCCCATCCTCCCAGCTCCCGCTCGTGAAATGTCGCCATAGACTGGGGTAGGAAAACAAATTGCGTGCATGAAACTTAGATTTTGCGAAGTTCATGCCATGAGATGAGAATTTAAATGAAATATGGAATATTTGCAATTTGGCGAAAGTTTCTTAAGCGAGAACGGCCGTCAGATATGATTCTCGAAATTGTCTCGAAGCTTTTTTGGTTTGCGTGAAAGGTATGTGCAAATGTGCAATATCGGTATAATCGGTATCGGTTGACGCAATGCGACGCAATGCGCCATAGATGACGAGAAGACGCAATGCGACGCAGTGCGTCATAGCTTGTGCTCTCATCAGGTGCCCATATCTCCCATTGCTTGCTATAGTATCCAAAAAGGGTTGCGCACCATCACCACGATCACACTAGGTGGAATTTCACAAAGTGCCTAAATAGAAACATGATAACCCCATCTTTACTTCCCTTTCCTTCCAATATCTTATCTATCTCTTATCTAAAGTAAAGAAAGTATCAACTACCTAAGGTTAAGTACGTAGATGGCACAAGATGTAGGCCGATCCACCGATTACAGAAGATAGTTGACTTACTTTAAAATAACACTTTTCGTTTTCTTTCCTTTAGATACAACCGAAGATGACGAACGGAAAGTAGCGCTAAGCAACCTGGCTAAATACAATGTTAAAACTAGGAAAAGATTGAAACAGAAAGACCTTGGATCCTTTGGCAAAGCACAACCAACTTCTAAAGAAGAACAAGATAATTATACAAGATAAAGGTAGAAGTAACAGGACAAGGCAAGATCATTATTAACAAATGTGCCCTGGGGAAACAGTTTCTCCAGACCTGTTCTTTCTCTTTTCTTCTATAACTTTCCTCACTGTTTTTTTTCTTTCTGTCTTTTCTTATATGGGACACCATCCTGACTGTCAGAGTGTGCATTGTGGAATAAATAAAACAGTTATCTTTCCAAGACCCACATCACACATGTGCAGGTGCACTTTCGCTGACACCTCGACCAAAGGGTGAATCAACGTCACTCGAGAAGCAAGGCTATGAATGTAAATGGAAATCCATGCTAGCAGAAAGAAAAGCAAAAAAGGATAAATGGGGGGAGGGGAGATGAATTAAGATGATGACGGAACAAGTTAGAGTAGCAACATTTGCCAACGCTGTCACGGTCTGTTGCCTTAAGGCTATGAAAGCACGGCGGGTGATACATACATGGCTGCCGTAATGATCACTGCGCGCACCATCACCCCGCGTATTACGCGCGCATGGACGGATCGACACTGCATACCCGGCCGTGCAGAGGAGCTAATGGTTCGCGCTTCTTTTCCTCGCGGGACAATAATTCTAGACAGAGCGTTATGACAAGAACAAGTTCTCGCGGCGGCTCCGTTGCCCAGGGGTGTAGTTGTGATGCTTTTTATACCAAAAGGAAAACGATTTTACAAAAGAAGGGAAGGAAAACGCATCGGAGAGAAAATGTTGTTGAGTGAAGAATCTTTAGAATGAAAACGAGAAAAGAAACGAGAGTGCGTTTAGGGGAAAGGAGAGAATGGGGGACTCGACGGGCCGGATGGAACAGGTGAAAAACTCTTTATGGAATACGGTTGGACCGCAATGATGGGAGGGAAGGAAGTGTTAGGATTTCTAGTTGAGATCATGGCTCTCAGCAACAATCGAGGGGGCGATCAAGAGGAGTGAAAGACAGAAAGAGATAGAGAGGGAGAGAGAGGGAGAGAGAGAGGTAGGGAGAGAGAGAGAGAGAGAGAGAGAGAGAGAGAGGTGAGAGAAAGGAGAAAGGGAGGAGAGAGGGGATGGGAGTCAGAAATAATGAGAGATAGAGAAGGGGAAGAGAAAGAGATTGAGAGAAAGAGACGAAGGGGGAGAAATGAGAGATTGAGAGAAAGAGACGAAGGGGGAGAAATGAGAGATTTAGAGAGGATACAAAGAGGATGAGAAAGAAAATCAGAGAAATATAGAGAGAGATAGAAACAAAATGAAAGAGGGAGAAATAAAACAGAGAGGGAGGGAGGGAGAGAGAGAAAGAGACGAATATAGTGAGATGGGAACGAGAATCGATCGTGGTTTGGCAGAAGACCAATCGTATTTCTGTCAAGTGTTAAAGGTTTCATCTTGGCTTTTTTGACATCTTAAGTTCCTTCTTTAATCCTCTTTTATCCTCTCCATGCTATGTTTGTCATGTCGGAGGCAAGTTTCCCAACCTCTTCAGAAGCCATATTTTTAAACATTTTCCTTAGAACATCGCAAGCAAACACTCACATCGATGTTTTCGCAGGAATAGAACCACTTAAACTGCTCCAATACATCACTTTCTATTGATGTTAATGACAATGAACAAGGTTTAAACGCACGACAGTATCTAATGACAATGTCTGCACGCCTTGGCAGCTAGCTGTCATATCCCAACATAATCCCATTAAACAGAAATATCGTGACATGACGTTTGACGTCACATGATAAATGAATTATGTCCTGTCGAACAAACTTTATGTTCGAAGGCTAAGCTATGTTTCAACGCGATTTGTACAAGTAATGTGAAAAAGTATGCGTTTATTATTTTATTTTGTTAAACCTTGCGAAACTTTGAATTCATTTGGGTAAAGTATGATCTAAATTTAAACATATAATGCATACGAGATTATAAACTACAACATAATGTATAGTTTTCTTTCTTTTATGCTTAATCACTACCATTGAGTCAGGTATATTCGTGTATTTCAAATAATCACAATAAGACAGAAATAATCGAGTTAAAAGTTTGATGACATTGGAGCAAGGATAAACTAAGGTATTATTTGTTCCAACTAAGAAATTATGTAAATGCACTAAGGAAAATACAGCTGGAAATGCATAATTTCGGTTTCACTTCACTGATGCCCGCCATGATAATTGTTTTGACGTCTTTGCACTACTTCTCTAAAAAAAGAAGGAAAAAATATCCCTCTCTCTCTCAGAGCGAGTGCTAATTTTCTTGATGCGTTTCCCCTCCCATCTTACAAACTCTCGTTCATCGCAAACTGCCGAACTAGGTTTTTATTAGATCAGCGATATGAACATTATAGATTCAAGCCCGAAACCCGATGCTATGCCGAAAAAGGAAGAAGAGGAAAGAAGAAAAAAAAATCTCCACGAAGAAATTTTGTCCCATTAAAGACACCACCATCCTTCATTTTCGGGCTGCCTGTTTATATCGAAAGTGCCTAATATTCAAATCGAATTTCCCATTAAAACCGTCCCAACGAATATAGTCGATGCTAATTGATAGAGCAAGACCAAAATGTCTTACTTTTTTCGCCGCAGGCACCGTTTTGTCGAGGCGAGACGTTAAATTCAAATTATACGTAATTAGTGACGTCACAACGCGTCCATATTGTGAATCTGATACGAAATTGACGAATGAATCACTGCGCGGGATAGTCTAGTTCCAAGACAATATCATTATGTCTTCTAGAATTTCGTAGCATCATTCATAAATTTAGGACTTTTTCCAGGAGAATGAAGCAGATCGATCGTCAAAAACAAAACATAAAACGGAAGGAAATTGGCAAATACATTTTGATATTCAATTCGCCGTCTGTATGAGGAAGAGGCTTGGAAAAAGTTTAACGCCGCTTTCAATTTTGGAACAAATAGAGACGTACGAAGATTATACCCATATTTTGTTTTGCATTTCCCCATATAATAGGACATGTGCAGCCAATTTACGACTAGTGTTGATTCGCGAAGCAAAAACTGTTATCATTCAAAAGATCATTGTTATCGTTTACCGATCATCTGCAGACGTTAATTTATTGTGGCATAATTTCGATGTGTCCTTTTACGCGCCGCACTCAAATTGGTTAACGCGAAGCAGGTTTCGCATTGTATGAAGTTATCAAGCCAGTGTTTGCTTATCGTGCTTTCCCTCCTTTCTGAGGTAACACGCATTCCTTATTAGAAAGGTGGGAATTAGTTCAACGCGGTACAAATCCACATTCCCTGAAAGCACCAAAGCCTATCTTACTTGTCTTCCTGAAACAATCATTACGATATTCATCTGTTATCGTTTGCAAACAGCGGCGAAAGTCAAACCTAACTTCTGCCTCGAGCAGTCCTATTATCGTCTATTAATAGACATGTCATGCCCATAGAAATCGTGTCTTTATTATTACCCGGAGACGTAAGTAAGGGCTAATGTCTTAGTTTCGCAAGCTGTCATATTAAAATTTATTTTAAGGCCATCAAACTTAGACTGGTTTAATGATTGGAAAAAAAAAGAGAATAAATGCTGACGCAGGTCCAAAACTAGATCAAGATATTCTCATTTCAGTTCAGGAAAAATTGACTGGCAAGATAATTCATTAGGACAGATTATGATCATGGTAATTACGATGATTATGACGGTGGTTCATGAGAGACAGTACGATGATTTCTATTACATAATTATCTTTTCAAATTTGTTACCTTAAACTTCACTCTGTCGATCGTAAATGTATGTCATTTTTTGGAAGGGGTATTTTTAAAACAATGTAAACATAGTTAAAATATGATATATATAATATGGCTTTTTAACCATGTCCATGTCTCAAATCAAACAAGATGGCGTTTGTCATAATTCCAATTTTGTGTCTTGTGAAATCTTTGAACTTTAAAGAACTTTGATTGAGTTTAAAGGACAACCGTATTTGAATTTTTTGAAAAAAATGTGCATTAAAAAAAAGAAGAAAAAAAGGATATTGTTAACACTCGATGCCTGTTTTTTTTTCTCCTTCGAGATTGAACAAGATTAAGTTTGGATGAGACTTTGTATATGAGGCACTCCTATACATGGACAAACCAATCATCTGACTCTGTCTTTGCCCCAACCCCCCGCCCCCACCGCCCTCTTCCCCCACCCCTGCCGCCCCTTCCTCCTCCATCAACCATCAACCCTTCAAGTAAATAAAACACGGGACTATTATGGGAAAAGCAGATTCAGAATCAGAAGCAGGTCCCGCGTGTCCATCTCCTCTCTTTGCTCTGTCATAATACCATAGACTTACAACAACAATTAGATGCCCTGTAATGGAGTCCCGGAGATGCTTCCATATTCCGTGATGCATTAAGTGGTGGTGGGGAGAACCCAAAAGCGGCATGACAGGTGCAGCGGAAGAATGGGGGCAACGTTGTACATTAATGGGGGTGTAGCACTACACCCCTTGCTCTTCCAACGGAAACTTTCATTAAAGTCTCTTCGCAATGGTTCATATCTTGTCTCTTCTTCTTCTTCTTCTTCTTCTGACTTACATTCTGGAAGATCGAACATGTTTGTGTTTATAACAAACCTAAATGACAGGCCTAAATTAAGTCATCTTATGACAGAGAAGGCAAAAGATAGAGAGAGGCACAGAGAAGGTAGAGAGCAGAAGTTATTGGAAGAGCGGTATTGGTAGACAGAGGGGGTACACAATTCCCCTTTCGCACCCTCTCTGAACACCCTCCCATCCTTCTCCTTCTTGTGTTAAGGTATGCCTTGATGTAAATACTATCGCTGAGTATAGTAAATAGACATCTCGCTCCGCGTGCGATTGACGAACCGGGAGCAGTAGCACTCATCATAAAGCGACGCCGGTTAATAGCGGTAGTGATGATAGATAACATGATATCAATCGTTTGTCAACCATCTTCACTTACCTTTCGGGTAAAGAATTCCTCCTCTCCCCTCTGTTACCGCCATCAGGCAGACGGCGGCCCATTTCACACTTGAAAGCTAATCTAACCTAAATACACCGGGGATCGGAATACCCCTTTTCACGTTGCACAGCGTTCGACAATCACTTGTAATATTTATGACAAAGATTCAGGAGCTCGGACACAGCACTCTTTCTTATTGATCTCTCTTTTCATCATTACTCTTTAAAATAAATATCATACTATTTTTGTAATTCTGCCTTCTTTTTTTCATTTTGTGACTCTGTCAATCTCAAATAACCGGTGTTTCGAAATATGCAAGCATAAAGTTATCGCGACTTAAAATTCAGAATATGAATTGGTCTCGTCGGTCTGATACTGATATGAAGGAAGCAGATGTTATAAGGACTAGGTTTCATATTGTTATTTTGATAAAAGAGAATTTGAATCAAATAAGATCGAGTATTGTCATAGGGGGATCGGCCCTCTCCCATTTACAAACAGCTCGTTTGTTGACGGAGAGCTTAGGTGACGGTTTTATAAACAGGGGAGGCAATTATAATACTAAATTTCATATTCTCTGTTCCCACAAAGCCGTGAATGGTGTAGAACGGAATTGGAATTGGATCATGAGTAATGACAGGTAAGGTTTCAATGCATGCAGACTTTACACAATCCCTTTGATAGTCTACATAGCAAACAGATATTACACGAGGTCGAATTGCTCTGTAGAGATTTTTCTCATTCACGAGAAGAAGAAAAAAACACGTTTAAAATATACAAGCTGCTGGTAACAAAGGGCTAGAGTTGAGATAGTAGTACATGTAGTACACGAAGTAGTACATTTCAGTAGTAGTAGTAGTAGTAGTAGTAGTAGTAGTAGTAGTAGTAGTAATAGTATAAATAGTAGTAGTAATAGTAGTAATAGTAGTAGTAGTAGGAGCAGTAGTAGTAGTAGTAGTAGTAGTAGTAGTAGTAGTAGTAGTAGTAGTAGTAGTAGTAGTAGTAGTAGTAATAGTAGTAGTAGTAATAGTAGTAGTAGTAATAGTAGTAGTAGAAGTATTATTATTATTATTAGTAGTAGTAGTAGTAGTAGTAGTAGTAGTAGTAGTAGTAGTAGTAGTAGTAGAAGTAGTAGGAGTAGTAGTAGTAGTAGTAGTAGTAGTAGTAGTAGTAGTAGTAGTAGTAGTAGTAGTAGTAGTAGTAGTAGTAGTAGTAGTAGTAGTAGTAGTAGTAGTAGTAGTAGTAGTAGTAGTAGTAGTAGTAGTAGTAGTAGTAGTAGTAGTAGTAGTAGTAGTAGTAGTAGTAGTAGTAGTAGTAGTAGTAGTAGTAGTAGTAGTAGTAGTAGTAGTAGGAGTAATAGAGGTGGAGCCGGAGGTGGGAAGGGGACAGATGAAAAGAGGCAGAAACTTATTTTTTAAGAATTCGAAACAACATAAGATCAATACGAGCTCATTAAGGCTATTTAAGGCCAAAGTTTCTCGTTTTTTCACGACAGATTATGACCATGAGAAAGAAGACACTGGTCTCGAATATTGGTTTGGTAATCTAGTTCGGCATCTTGCCTTTCCTCACTCACTCATTGCAATCCTTCCAATTAAACCTGGCTTGGCGATATTACTCCCCTGTCCGTTAACCATGTTAACGTCCCGGAAATCGTACAGGTCCCCCCCCCCCCCTCTCAAGATCCGCTCCCTCTCTCATCAAAAAGCCCAGCTTCGAAACAACTTCACAGGTCCCTCGCAATTATTGTTCGCTAGATATTAAACTCTACCCACGAGACTTAAGCGAGAGGAAAACCCCCGGTTTTATTAGAGACGAGAGTAGGAGATTAGGAGAAAGAGAAAAGAGGAAAAATGCCTCGAAGAACGAGTCAAGTGGGCTAAGAGGAAAAGGGAGAAGAAATAAATCTATTCTGTAATCGAATGGAAAGCATAAGCTATTAACGCGCGCGTCCATCCATGCCAAGATAGATGTGTTGGGTACAATTTTATCAACCTTAACATAATGAAAAGAGTCAGCTCAGAGGAGCGAGCCAACACGAGACAGGGGGATGGTGATTGCGCAGGTGTGCTAGATGCGTGGCTCGGGGAGTCCCAACCCTATTAACGTCTTTCCTCCTAGACTCTAGCATGCTGGAGACAGGGTTCAATTTAAAGAGCCCGCTTCCACTATATCACTTTAATCAGACACTCGCCCTCACTCAAAAACGCTCAAATAATACTACTCTGCATGAAGCGGGAGACAAATCGAGAAGATGTTCTTGTGTTGAAAGAGCAAAGCAAAAGCGAGAGAGGGAGATGGAGAGAGAGAAAGAGAGAGAGAGAGAGAGAGAGGGGGGGGGATGGTATAAGGAATGAAAGAGATGGAGAGAGACAGAGAGGGAGAGATGAAATAAATCAAATTAAAGCCTTGACACACCTTAGTAAATTGCACCTCGCTTTCAGAGAACATTATTGCTCTGTCTTGTCCCCTCTTCCGTCTTCTTAAAACTCCAATCTCTTTTTCGTATCTCGGGAATTACCGGGAGCCAACAAGGTCGAGGTACTTTCATCTAAATGAATCGTTTACATGGGTACTTACATGCGACGCACTAGTCTCACTAACAGGCTGCCTGTCAATAAGTTTCTTTCCTTTCAGTGAATTCAACGGCAAATTAATAGCCAAAGAATATGCATCAAAAACACCTTCAAAATGTGAATATTTGTCAATACATTGAATATAATTCGATTAGTTTTAGATAATAAACCCCAATTATTCGTATACCGAATAAGGGGGAAACACCCCGTGCACCATCACCACATCAACCAACACCACCACAACCCCTGCCCCCCCCCCCCCCCCAACTACCACCACTACCATGACTATTGCACCCCTTAATCGCTCACCTTATGAATCCCTTAGAACTATAACCTATGTAATGTCTTTAAAATACTTATGAACTCTATCTTCCGTCTCCCATCTTCCATAATTTAGAAGGCAATTACACTTTATAATAAGCTGGATGAAGCTAGGAAATATGGATCAAGAACCCAATCATTGATGCGACGTATGGATGACACCCCGGCTTATCTTCATACTTTGTCAATATTCAAATACATTAAATATCTGGCAGATTCTTTAAATACATTCTTGTTTGAAACAATTATTTTTCAAAGCAGATTACCAATTTATATATATATCTACCGTGTGAATGAAGGTACCTAATAAATACAAAAATGCTTAATAATATTATGCAGTTTTCTTGTAGGAAAAACAATCTAATTAAAAATTATAATTTATATTATCATTATAATTTATAATCACTCGAACCCGTCTAAAGGCACTAATGTTGTTCATCTTATGCCAACATTTGTAATACGTAATTTTTAATAACAAAACTAATCTGAACACTGTTGCCAGCTAGTGCTTAGAGCAGAGCCAACGGGCTGTGGGAAAACATTGCTAAAAATGATTATGATTAAAAAATCTGAAAGTCGACTCTCTAACGCGTGACATAGCACTTCCAAAGAAAACCAAACTGATCATTTCCGTTGAAAATCCCATCAGAAATGATTATGGATATCTAATGGCACTAATATCCTTCTAATTCATACGTTTGTAATTCATTTTCAGATACATCAGCTTTACCAGACCGTACTAGAGGGCAATGTTCTGGGGAGAGAGAAAAGTGCGTGAACTGCAAAGGAAGTTCATGGATGTGATAGTATAGAACAATAGCTGTCTGCTAGCTCGGGTAGTGTTTTAAGCAGGGAGCTAATTAACAATAGGAACCGTGGCACTGGTAAACAAGTCAGAGACAGATATATTTGCAGATGGATTTCCGGTCTTTATGTTGCAATTTGAGTTTAAAGGCTGCAAGTGGTACAGCGTTTATACAAAATGTAACACAGAGAATCAGAGATAATTACATTCGAATACTTCCACCACTATTTAAAGTAAACTGCCGAGTGAGGCCTTGTAACTAGAAAATAACTGGCAGGTTACATTGTCTTAACAATGAGACATACCAAACTGTCTCGTTTTTAACAATGTTTCATATCAATATGCGAACAGAATTATGAAGATTTCAGATGTACTTGATGATTATTCAGGCGCTCAAATTATTAACAAATAATATTTCTCTTTAAAACATGCTTTTTGGGGATAACATGACCGGTATACATAAATTTTACTTTTCTTTAATATTTCATATTCCATATATCTATTTTGCATTTATTAATCGAATCACAAACAAATGTGTACAGAATTACGACTAATTCTTTTAGAATATAAAATACAATATAACAGTTCACATTGTAGTCATTGTGGACCTCAGGAATAAATCAGTGAGTGTTATGGAAGAAAAGGGGTGACGGAATAGGCATTATTGAAATATTGACTACTGACTAGTTTAAAATAGTATCAACACTAATGTTTTAAGTTCTTGATTTATTTATTAAAAATCATTTAATCTCAATAATTTTAGTATCATTGCACACAAGAGAGCAATACAAAACGTATTTCTTCCTTATACATATCAGAAGATTCTTC
Organism: Strongylocentrotus purpuratus; assembly: GCF_000002235.5. Classification (NCBI taxonomy): domain Eukaryota; kingdom Metazoa; phylum Echinodermata; class Echinoidea; order Camarodonta; family Strongylocentrotidae; genus Strongylocentrotus; species Strongylocentrotus purpuratus. The sequence continues at coordinate 33,574 of NW_022145539.1, read as the reverse complement.
CATCAATTTCTTGGCTATATTCAACAACTCCCCCCCCCCCCTCTATTAATTTGTTTCTTCATGATGCATGTAAGTCCTGATGGACATAACCTCCTACCTATTCTGGAGTTTTTTGTCTACTTCTTTTTAACTACATCGACGATAGATGGCTATAATGGGATATAAATATAGCCATTAAGGAGATAATGCATCTTGGGGATAGGAGGATGATTAGCTTGTTCTCACTTTCGGCTTTTTCTTCACTTTTATGACAGGGTTTGAGATGATAACGATCGTGATGTGCGCGTTCCCATTTATTACGCACCACACTTCTCGACTAGCAAGAAAACGTCTTTGAGCGTTTATGTAATGCGTTGACGCGCAGTTTGTCGGGCATGAACGTTTCCAAATTGCCCTCAAAGCATTGATATTCGAATTCATTTGGTAATGGGAACGCACTCCTTTTAAGATGTTCTTTGGCGCAATGAGGGAGCCTTGGATTGATGGTGCGGCTTTTGTGCTAAAAAAGAGGGATGAAGATTGTACGCAAAGAAGGGAAATTAGGAAGAAATATGGGTTTTGAAAATGGATCTAAGATGATCATTAAGTCAGCGATTACGGCGGACGACACACTTAGGACTTTGGATGCTAATTCAGGAGGCATTAGCCGAGACTGGATTGAAGAATAAGGCGAGGCATATCTTGTCAAATAAATGACATTATGAAACCCATTTACTCTCTTCAGACCAGAGGTATTACGCTTCTTGTTTTTATTGCTTTATTCATCGAGGCATGATCATCTTTCTTTCTTGTTATCAGCATTGGCCGATTCTTTCCTCAAGAGTCGACCGTCCATATGCTTGCTTTTAAAACCAAAATGACGTGAGACCCAAGTAAACATTAGAATAACGACAAGCGTTCATAAACAGGTTTTTTGTTTGTTATTCAAGTCGCCTGTATATCTGTATCTATTAATATATATTTAACGTTTTTAGTATAACATATTGTTACAAACCCGAATAAAGATCGTTTAGAAACAATCAAAAAACATCCCCCAAACAAAACCACACAAAAACAGGCTTTCGTAAGTTTTGTAGAATTTATCAGAACTTTGCGAAACATTCCTGCGCCCAAGATTGCACATAATCATTTTCACCTTCCATCCTGAACTGAAATCCTTCGTTATGACTCTGACATTTTAAAAAAGAAGCCATTTCAACGTCTCTACTCTACGTTTAATCTATTTTCAACGCTAATTCCAGAATGACAATCTTCGTACCCTTTCACAAAATGTCGTTAGGGATATTAACAGTTTTCTTTTTTTACCGAAATGGTGAGCAGAAATGATAGCTCTTTTTCATGAGATGAATTAAAAAGTGGCCATTTAATATCTGGCTTGAAACGGAATATGTAATGAAACTCCCTCTGGCGATGGTATGTATACGTATAGAAAGGAAATTAGGCTTTCGCTTCTGTCCTATCGCATATGAAAGAGACACACTTTTGCTCCCTAAAGCTTTTAAGTAAATGAGTGCAATTTGATACGCAACCAGAATGAGTTTCTTTGCGAGAAAATTATTTTTGCCAATCTAAGCGTGAAATTGGTTGAGGAATAGAGAGTGAGAGAGAGAGAGAGAGACTGAGGAGAGAGAGAGAGAGGGGGGGGGGGGTATGAGGAGATACTGAGAGGGGGAAAAGACATTTTAATGTCTTGCGAGATAATATATTGATGGCACAAATCCAAAGCCAATTACAGATCAGATTACAAAATCATTTTGTCTGTCAGACCCTGTTTATTAACAAGGTATATTCTGTTTTTGAGTAAACCTATATTGCTTTAAACTGTTACACCCCTCTTTGAATTGTCCCTTTAAACCTTTTTATGTTTCGACCACCTAGCTGGTATATGCCACTGGTGAAGGGAACAAAGAGACCCCTGTCCTATAGGCCTTGTTTATGTCAAAACACCCAGACCACTTCCCTAATTCGTAGAGTACATAAACAATGAATGACCAGTGGATACATTAACTGGTACTCCCTTTGTCTTAGGGATAGGGAATATTGGGGTTGTTTGCCTGGTTTGGGAGGAAGATTGGCTCTCCCTTTGAGAGCTAATTTGGACACCAGCGAGACAAGTCATATTTTTAGGAGAGTACAAGAACCATATTCTTGTACTGTTAATTCTTCTACTGTTAAATATTGTATTCTTCGCCTGGTTGTCACCCTCCCTGAACAGGTAAGACCCACTGTTTTCTAAATTCTTTTAATTCATTGCTAAGGCTGTAATCGAATATTGCCTTTTTAATATAGTTATTCATATTCACTATCATAAGTCTTTAGTAGTATTTTATTTGATAGAAGAAGTGAAATGAATTACCTTCAGTCAGAATAGAATAGGATATGTTCTATTTCAGTATGTTATACTGCCCTGATAATTATTCTTGGTTTACACTAAGAAAGATATTTGTATTTTCATCAACATAATAATTTGGCCTAACTCAATTTGCCAAAGTTTAGTTATGTTCTGAACTTTTCAATTCTATTCCAGTCGAGATGAGACTTGGAATATAATAGCTTAGGTTTTACTTTATCATTTCATGACATCGTTGTACAGTTGAGCTCATGTTTCGTAGCATAGTTATGTTGTGTTCTATACTACTTTGTATATATTTTATTCTTAGTTTGTTGTGAATAAGTTTATTAAGTTAGTTGTTATCAACTCATTCTTTTCTCTCTCTCTCTCTCTTTCTTCTCTCTCTCTCTCTCTCTCTCTCTTTCTTTCTCTCTCTCTCTCTCTCTCTCTCTCTCCTTTTCTCTCTTTCTCTTTCTATTCATTCTATTCATGTCGGGTTATAGGATTACATTTATTAAAATCTCATTGTTGTATTAATAATGGGAGAGCTAATTTGGACACCAGCGAGACAAGTCATATTTTTAGGAGAGTACAAGAACCATATTCTTGTACTGTTAATTCTTCTACTGTTAAATATTGTATTCTTCGCCTGGTTGTCACCCTCCCTGAACAGATATCGGTCGCCCTGTTCAGCCCCTTAAAAGTCCTACTGTATTAGACGATCGGAACTGGTTTAGACTGTCCCCCTGTTACCAAGGCAACGCTCTCCGCCCTGGCCATAGATGAACAGAAGGATTGATAGTTTTATACCTCAAGATAATTATAGTCCCTTTCTTTTAAACCTTGTAAAGTTATTTTACCTGTATATGTTAAGAGTTATCACTGTTAGTTTGTGAAGCCTTGCATGTCGGCTAAATATTCCGCTGATATATATAACTGTTATATGGTTACCAATACATGTTTTTTATGTATTATACTTATTATTTGGATGAGTGATATTTTGTAGCTTAACCTACCTTTGAGGTTAAGTGTTAATAAATCCTTTCTTTCGGATCTTTCACTCAAACTACTCTGTGGAGATATCCTTATTTGTTTTTCTTGTTTCTTTAACTAAAATCTCCTGTATAAAATAAATCCCTGAACTGGGTGCAGGTGAACAAGGATTTACCTGTGACACAAATGGAGGCACTGCCCGGATGTTAAATTTTCTTGGAAAATAATAGTTGTTTTTTCCCAAAAGGAAAATCCTGTTTAGATTATACATTTTTTGTAATTGCTTTAATTGAGAATTAGGTTCTCTTTACCTCTCTCTTTGCTAGGAAGAGACTAACTATTTTCTGTGTATGATTGTTGTTATGTTGATTGCCACAACTTGTAAAACACTAAGTTGGACATAGCGTATATTTGGAAGTGGTCTTAATAATTTGAAGTGTGACCTTATCAAATTTTTTGCTGTTGTTCAGGTCAAATCAGTAGCAGCCCTACTACTGACAGGCGTAACAGTAAACAAGGGGTAGCTTGTCCAGCTCAGTTGTTATTGTGTTTTTTATTTTGCTATTTCGAACAATTCTCATCATTTAATTATTTTGTTGTCTTCTATATAACAATTAACACTTTTTTTAAAATCCTGATTGGTGCTACAAATTGTACATTTAGGCACCTTAATATTTTAATTTATTTTTTTACCACGTTTGGAAAGTTAACCCTTATAATCGTTTAAAGATGTCTCTCGACTCTGAGTTTAAGGCCGAGCTAGAGAAGTTTCTGGCCGATCAGGGTAAGACACTCTTAGACCTCACAGAATCACTTAGTGATAGCAGTAGTACCAATGCTAGTCCCCCAATAGAGCCCAAACATGATACCGTACCAGAGACTGTGGTGAAACACATAGTCTCAGCTCCATCTTCCCACAGGCGCCGACTCCGTCTGTTTTCTGGGCGACGACCTGTACCAAATGGTGAAGCGGACTTCGACAATTGGAGACGTCAGACCCAGCTGATAGTCGACGCGGATGATTTGTCGGAGTCTGAGAAAATCAGCAGGCTAACAGAAGCTCTTTTACCTCCTGCCAGTAACGTAGTATGGGCATTAGGGAAAGGTGTGAGCGCCAAGGATAGTTTAGAGGGGCTGGAGAAGGCATTTGGCACCACCTCCGATGGGGAGGAGCTGTACCTACTTTTCACAGAATGTTATCAGGCCAGTGAGGAGTTTCCATCGGACTATCTACTTCGACTCCAAGACCTCCTGATCAGGGCCCAAGAGAACGATGGGATAAATGCGGGAAGGATGGACAAGGCGAGGGTCCATCAGTTCTCTCGTGGGTGCCTGTATAACGACGCCCTCCTTCACACCCTGGCATTGGGAAAGCGGCTCCCACCCCCTGATTTTGTGTCCCTCCTTCATGAGGTGAGACAGGAGGAGCAGAAAGAGAAGGAAAAGGAGGTGAAACGAAAGAGTGGGCAGAAAGGAAAGGGATGCCATGAGCAGGTAGTCCCCCAAGAAACGGATCGAGTGGCAGAGCTTCACGAGATGATGGTCGCCTTGCAGCATCAAATTTCGAGCTTAATGCCCTCTGGGAGTGCAGCTGCCCAGGCAAGACCAGAAGCCACCAACCAGAGGTCTAATGGGAGACAGAGAGGACCCAGGAAGCCCGCTTATCGCCTGATCTGCTACAACTGTGGAAAAGATGGCCATCGCATGGATGAGTGCAATGGTGAAACCAATGCTGTTCTGGTGCAGCAGAAGATTGCAGCAAGGAACCAGCCAGCGGGAAACGCCGAAGGCCGCCAGTAAAGGGACGACAGGTGGCCAAAGACAAACCCAAGAAGAGTCCCATAAGGCGATCTGCAAAGGTGAATTTGCAGATGAAGCCATCTCAGGCCACATCCAAGAAATCTCCAGCTGCACTAGTGGGTGACCAATCCACTGTCTGGGCTGAGGTCGACGGAGTGCCCTGTGAGTGCCTTATGGACACTGGATCCCAAGTGACATGCATATCTGCTGATTTTTATCACAAGAAGTTGGCGCATCGTCACTTGGAATCCATTGACGACCTGCTCGTGGTTGGTGCAAGTGGAAGCACAGTTCCCTACATTGGCTACATCGAGATCCATTTGCACTTCAACGCTGACGAGGCCGGCGTTCAAGCAGACGAAACCACACTGGCACTGGTTACTCCAACCCGAGATGGCAGCGATCGAATACCCCTCCTCATTGGTACCAACACTAGTGTAGTAAGGAGAATGTACGAGAGCTGCAAGCAGAAGGCAGGAGCAGATTTTCTTCAGACGTTGAAGGCAAGTAGTGCCCTTGTCTCTGCCTTTCGACGAGTTAACACTGAACAAAATGAAATTCTTAACCTGCGACCACCCTTGAAGGTCATTCTACCCAAGAATGAAGCTGCCAAGCTAAAGAGTGGCGAGACGACAACATTGAAAGGCAGAGTGGACTTTCATGGAGCACCAGCATCCTTACTCATGATAGAAGAAGGCAACAATTGTTTTTCTGCTGGTGGTTTGATTGTGAAACCCACCCTTTCGTCACCTTCTGAGTCATCCTCTTACACAGTACAGGTGGTAGTATGCAATGAATCACAACGAGACATTGTGATTCCTGGTGGAGTCCCCATTGCATATGCTTTTGCGGTAGATGTGTTTGAGAGTTCCACCGAGCCCCAGAAGGTAAATTGCAATACTGCAGAGACCAACCCCGAGGTAAGGAAGGAGACAGAGTTTAACATAAACCTTGCTGAGTCTTCCTTGACTTCAGAGGACAGAGACAGATTGACCAAACTCCTACATTCCTACCACGATGTGTTCTCTGTAAATGACCTCGACATTGGGTGCACCTCTTCAGTCAAGCACCGCATCCAACTATCAGACGACACTCCCTTTCGAGAGAGCTGCCGAAGGATTCCTCCTGCCGACTATGAAGACACCCGGCGTCATCTCCAGGAACTGAAGAAAATGGGCATTATACGAGATTCGCAGAGTCAATTTGCATCACCCATTGTTCTTGTCCGGAAGAAAAACGGAGACCTTCGACTCTGCATAGATTACAGGAAATTAAACAAACGTACTGTCAAGGACCAGTACAACATTCCTAAGATAGAAGATACCCTACACACATTATCTGGAGCAGCTTGGTTCTCCACCCTTGATCTTAAGTCCGGGTACTACCAGGTCGAGATGGAAGAGGAAGATAAGCCAAAGACAGCATTCTGGTGTCCTCTCGGGTTCTACGAGTTCAATCGGATGCCCCAAGGGATCACCAATGCACCAGCGACCTTCCAACGATTGATGGAGAAGTGTATGGGAGATATGGCTATGTCAGATGTCCTGGTATATCTTGACGACTTGTTAGTCTTCTCTTCCAGCCTAGAAGAACACTTCGAACGACTGACCAAAGTTCTATCACGGCTACGAGAGTACGGTCTGAAACTCAATCCAGAGAAGTGCTGTTTTGCTAAGACATCAGTCAACTGTCTTGGGCACGTCGTATCCAAGGATGGGGTGAGCACGAATCCAGACAAGATTGTTGCTGTCCAGTCATGGGAAAGACCTCTATCCGCGAAGGAGTTAAAGACGTTCCTCGGGTTCACAGGTTACTATAGAAGGTTCATCCCTCATTATAGCCGTATTGCGAAACCCCTTCATGACTTACTGCGTGAATATGAACCACTCCAAAAGCGAAGGAAGAAGCAGAGCTCGTCCAAGTCTAGCAAGTCCATACCTGCTAAACCCAAGCCATCAACACCCTTTGGTGACAACTGGACAGCGAAGTGCCAAGATGCTTTTGAGGAGTTGATAAACAAGCTCACCACAGCACCAATCCTAGCTTTTGCCGACTACTCATCACCCTTCATCCTTCATACTGATGCTAGTACCATTGGGCTTGGTGCTGCGTTGTACCAGATGGTTGACGGCAAGGAAAGACCCATCGCCTATGCCAGCAGGGGTTTGTCAAAAAGCGAGACGAACTATCCAGCGCACAAGCTGGAATTCCTTGCTTTAAAGTGGGCAGTAACAGAGAAGTTCGTAGATTACCTCCACAGGGCTAAGTTTACTGTCCTAACCGATAACAATCCTTTGACCTACATCCTTACCTCCGCCAAGTTGGATGCCACTGGTCACCGCTGGCTAGCTGCCCTCGCTAATTTTGATTTCACTATCAAGTACCGGCCTGGCAAAAGAAACGGTGATGCAGATGGACTTTCAAGGAAACCTCAAGCATCCCTCGGAGATGATGACGACTCGATCAACACCCAAGACAAGATCGTTAAACTTCTGGAACGCCTACAGGGAGATGAGGGTGTCTGCCCACAAGATGCTTTCAAAGCCATCTGCGAGGTGCATCAAGAAGAAAATTCTGCCCTGATAGAGATGCTCACTGACAGTGAAGCAGCCATTCCAGACGAGTTTAACTTGCCTGTTCCAGGGCAAACTGCACTCCCTTCGTTGACTCCTGGAGACTGGCGGAGATTACAGCTTGAAGATGACTCCATCCGGGAGGTGATCAAGGTCATTGAAAATGAGACGAAAGTTACATCACAGTTGCGATTGGAGATGCCCCAGGAGGCCAGAGTAATCTTACGGCACTTACGTCACCTGAAGTTGAAGGATGGTGTGCTCTATAAGGTTGGCAAAGGTGTAGATGATAGACCAATGCTTCAGATGGTTTTACCCAAAAGCCATCGCGGGGAAGCATTTCGACTCCTTCATGACGAGACTGGCCACCTTGGGATGGAAAGGACACTCGACCTCCTTCGCAGCAGATTCTACTGGCCACGGATGGATGCGGAGGTGGAACATCGCTGTCAAACCTGCGAGAGGTGTGTTCAGCGAAAGCGGCGTGCCCACCGGTCAGCTCCCTTGGTCAACATAAAAACTACTGCACCTATGGAGTTGGTATGCATGGACTTCCTCTCCCTAGAACCTGATGACAAGAACACTACCAACATCCTTGTCATCACTGACCACTTCAGCAGGTATGCTCAGGCTTATCCTACTAAGGATCAGAAGGCCAAGACAGTGGCAAAGGTTCTGTGGGAGCAGTTCTTCATCCACTACGGTTTCCCGGAGAGGCTGCATTCTGACCAGGGCAGGGATTTCGAGGCTAACTTGATAGCGGAACTGTGTCAGATTGCCGGGATTCGAAAGTCCAGAACTACACCCTACCATCCACAAGGGAATGGCCAAGTCGAGAGATTCAACCAGACCCTCATCAATATGCTTGGTACGTTGGAGGACGCGAGGAAACAGGAATGGCGTCTCCATGTAAAACCCCTGGTCCACGCCTACAATTGTACCAAGCATAGTGCCACCGGAATGTCTCCATATCTTCTGATGTTTGGGAGGGAACCCCGACTGCCGATAGATGTACAGTTTGGGCTTGGAGACCAACAAGCTGCGGCTCCGTCACACCATAAGTACATCCAAGGTCTGCGAGAACGGCTGAACCAAGCCCATAGGTTGGCTGCCGGTCAGGTTGAAAAGGCTGCCGCTTATCAAAAGAAGAGATATGACCGGACGGTTCGAGACCAAGCCCTCACAGCTGGAGACAGGGTCCTTGTCAAAAATCTGGGTTTCAAGGGCAAGCACAAACTGGCTGACCGGTGGGGGTCTAGACAGTACAGCATAGTCAGGAGGATAAGCAGTGACATGCCAGTCTATGTGGTGAAACCCATAGATGATAATGGCCCCGAGCGGACACTCCATCGCAACCTTCTTCTACCATGCGGATTCCTCCCTCAGGAGCCTGATGTGGAAGTCGTGCAGCCCAAACCAGCTCCAAGACCAAAGCCTCGTAGATCAAAGAGACTACCAACCAACACACAGCCTATTCCAACGTTACGATCTTCTGATGGTGAATCGGAATCGGATCTATTTCTTCCTGTGGATCCAGTTGTCATCCTAACTCGTCCCACTCCTGCCCCTCGACGACATAGCTTAATTCCTACCCCATCTGGTCCGGAAGATCCAAATGTATCCCTGAACCCTGACGCTCAGGAGTTTGTACCAGATCACCCTAACATTCTAGAACCCCAGCCTCACATCACAGACCCTGATGATACGGTCCCAGTCACAGACACAGAAGATGAGCCAGAAGGACGCCCTAGAAGATCATCAAGGAGACGTGTTCCCCCAGATCGTCTCTGGTATGGTACTCTTGGGAGGGCGAAATTTAAACTCATGGAAGAACACCTTGCTGTTCAAAAGCAGAGTCTAGTTCTCCTACAGACCTGTTTACGATAGTTTTTTTTTAATTGCCATGGCGGGACGCCATGATTCTAGGAGGGGAGAGTGTCAGACCCTGTTTATTAACAAGGTATATTCTGTTTTTGAGTAAACCTATATTGCTTTAAACTGTTACACCCCTCTTTGAATTGTCCCTTTAAACCTTTTTATGTTTCGACCACCTAGCTGGTATATGCCACTGGTGAAGGGAACAAAGAGACCCCTGTCCTATAGGCCTTGTTTATGTCAAAACACCCAGACCACTTCCCTAATTCGTAGAGTACATAAACAATGAATGACCAGTGGATACATTAACTGGTACTCCCTTTGTCTTAGGGATAGGGAATATTGGGGTTGTTTGCCTGGTTTGGGAGGAAGATTGGCTCTCCCTTTGAGAGCTAATTTGGACACCAGCGAGACAAGTCATATTTTTAGGAGAGTACAAGAACCATATTCTTGTACTGTTAATTCTTCTACTGTTAAATATTGTATTCTTCGCCTGGTTGTCACCCTCCCTGAACAGGTAAGACCCACTGTTTTCTAAATTCTTTTAATTCATTGCTAAGGCTGTAATCGAATATTGCCTTTTTAATATAGTTATTCATATTCACTATCATAAGTCTTTAGTAGTATTTTATTTGATAGAAGAAGTGAAATGAATTACCTTCAGTCAGAATAGAATAGGATATGTTCTATTTCAGTATGTTATACTGCCCTGATAATTATTCTTGGTTTACACTAAGAAAGATATTTGTATTTTCATCAACATAATAATTTGGCCTAACTCAATTTGCCAAAGTTTAGTTATGTTCTGAACTTTTCAATTCTATTCCAGTCGAGATGAGACTTGGAATATAATAGCTTAGGTTTTACTTTATCATTTCATGACATCGTTGTACAGTTGAGCTCATGTTTCGTAGCATAGTTATGTTGTGTTCTATACTACTTTGTATATATTTTATTCTTAGTTTGTTGTGAATAAGTTTATTAAGTTAGTTGTTATCAACTCATTCTTTTCTCTCTCTCTCTCTCTTTCTTCTCTCTCTCTCTCTCTCTCTCTCTTTCTTTCTCTCTCTCTCTCTCTCTCTCTCTCTCCTTTTCTCTCTTTCTCTTTCTATTCATTCTATTCATGTCGGGTTATAGGATTACATTTATTAAAATCTCATTGTTGTATTAATAATGGGAGAGCTAATTTGGACACCAGCGAGACAAGTCATATTTTTAGGAGAGTACAAGAACCATATTCTTGTACTGTTAATTCTTCTACTGTTAAATATTGTATTCTTCGCCTGGTTGTCACCCTCCCTGAACAGATATCGGTCGCCCTGTTCAGCCCCTTAAAAGTCCTACTGTATTAGACGATCGGAACTGGTTTAGACTGTCCCCCTGTTACCAAGGCAACGCTCTCCGCCCTGGCCATAGATGAACAGAAGGATTGATAGTTTTATACCTCAAGATAATTATAGTCCCTTTCTTTTAAACCTTGTAAAGTTATTTTACCTGTATATGTTAAGAGTTATCACTGTTAGTTTGTGAAGCCTTGCATGTCGGCTAAATATTCCGCTGATATATATAACTGTTATATGGTTACCAATACATGTTTTTTATGTATTATACTTATTATTTGGATGAGTGATATTTTGTAGCTTAACCTACCTTTGAGGTTAAGTGTTAATAAATCCTTTCTTTCGGATCTTTCACTCAAACTACTCTGTGGAGATATCCTTATTTGTTTTTCTTGTTTCTTTAACTAAAATCTCCTGTATAAAATAAATCCCTGAACTGGGTGCAGGTGAACAAGGATTTACCTGTGACATGTCTATGAATCACAAATGAAACAAACGACGGAAATTCTAATCAACATCTCCGATTTCATTTTAATGACCCTACACCGTTTTCACTTTCATTTTCGTAACTAATATTAAACCTCTCTATTCTCTATACGTTTTGTTTTAACTCTTGTTTACCCTGAATTCTAACTTCAGAAGGAAGTAATTATCGCAAAGTTTAGATGAATTTAAATTGAATTGAAATGGGGATTAAAGGCGACAGAACGTTATTGATCAAAGGAAATCTATTCGCAGCACATTAGTTCAAGACAAACTCCATTCCAAAAAAAACGATCATTTAGAAAAGAAATATGAAAATTGCATCGAGGTGAAACTCCTGGTGTAAGTAATAAATCAAATTTCTCAATTTCGGATTTTATCCAAATACTCACTATCCACAGAAAACAAATCTTACTTTAATAAACTGCGGTTGCAATAACATTCTTCGCATGGCACTGTTTCTATACAAGCAAGTCACACTCTTTGCACGGCTACGTTATAGTACGCAATCGCGTTCCAGCTGAGTGGCGCTTCTAAAACTGTGAAACTTGGCGCGTTCTAGCGTTGTCAACGCAAATTGAGTTTCGCCAAGCGTGGACGATATTTCGTTAAATCATTACTTCATTAAACTCAGACCGTCTTTGGGGGGCTGGCGATGTATACCCACAGCCTATTTCGCCGCAATTCCATAGGGTAATGGAGAGAAAAATTAACGACGAAGCGCTTGGTTGGCTGGTGAGTAAATGGTAAAAGAGAGGGTGAGAAACGATGCATGCCGGCGGTCCAGGTTCGAAGACCCTTTACATCGCGATTCTTCGAGCTCCGGATACAAGCACGCTTGACATCATTAAATGAACATTGTCATTTTTACTCAATGCCTTTGAGCATGCGCATGGGATCGATGTAAAAGAATGCATTGTTTGAAAAGAAATTTGATAAATCAAATTGAAGACACTCCCAATGTTTGTTTTGCATTAATTTTTCAGACAGGTATTATAACGCAGGCAAGAATAAAGGATTTTTTTCAATTTGACAAACGAACGATTTGTTTGAAATCGTCGAAGCTGAAGGCAGCTACAGAGATTTTTATTTCAAATAAAATCTATTTGCTAATTGAAAGTTTGGGGCGGAAATGTCGATGTGCAATCAATGAATGACACACCTTTTCATAAAACAATACAATAAGAATTGGAAACACAGAATTTTCTGCCGTAAGCGGAAAAGAAAATTTAGCCATAGGGAAATTCCCTGTTCGTTTTTTAACTCGGTTCACACACGGCAGAATGCCCGAGGGCTCAATCCGTACTTGTTATGTCCAAAATGCAACATCGTCCGTGGATTTCTCTTTGTCTGTCTGTCTGTCTGGTCTCTCTCTCTCTCTCTCTCTCTCTCACGCTCTCTCTCTCTCTCTATCTCCCTTTCGTAAAAATTCTCTATTTCTTTAACCATATTGTTCGGTCATGCACTCTTTCTGTGCCCCGTCTCCGCGTTCTGAAGTTGAACGCAAGATCTTATCTTTCTTCCCACAATCATCTTCTAGCTCAGGTAATTGAAAACGGGAATAGACTCTGTGGGTGAGATTTCTGCAAAAGGGAATTCCGCCAAGCCACTACTTGCAACTGGAATCTATAAACCCATCCCCTCTCTTGTTTCTCTATCTTAAGTCTCCTAAAAGAACCCAAGACAAAAATAATGCTTTTGAATATGCATAAGGGACAAAATCGGATTATTTTGCGCATCGTATTCAAAGATCATTTTTCGCGCACTCATGCGTACAGTCGTTTCGTTGGAACAAGTATCAAGGAAAGTCGGTTTAATGTGTCGTGCAGAGATTAAGCCTGATAAAATTTCATGTAAGCCTGTTCATGGAGGCTAATAACCTGGATTTGAAGATTCAATATTCAGTGTGCATGTACCCATGCGGCAGTCAAAGAAGATATTTGAAATCCGACGACGCTTTTAGGCGCCGTTTCTAATTCTGTCATTCTCTTACGCGGGGTCTACAAATCCTCTTCATGCGATTTCTGCACTTCAAGATTGAGATAAGGGTAAGGCGTTTAAGAAGTAGATAGATATATCTTCACCATGTCGTGTTGCTTGCTTCATGCATTATTCGTCGACGGATTAAGCCAAGTCCCGCCCAACGTATTAGGGTCGATGATTTCGGTATTAGGACGAGATTACGGTCTACGATGACGATGAAATGTTCCGGGTTCGTCGCGATCCATCGGCCCACCACCGAGGCGTGCTGATCGAGGAGATTGCATAATATCTCGCAATTAAAAAAGACCAGTGATGTCTGAGATTGGTGGTTTGCAAGACGATGCCATCAAACCAATCATAGGGTTTCTGATACCAATCGCAAAGTGCGCCCGACCCGGACTCATCTGCAAGGCTACTTAATAGCTCCCGACATACGACCACAGCAGCAACGGTCACCAATGTTGGACATAGATAATGGGCGTTGACATTCAAGTCCATCCGTCAGTTAGCCGGTAGTCTGTCATTGCTTGTTGGACAAACGTTCAAGCCCCCGTCAATCGCGAGAGCAGACAATGTCATCGTAATCCTACATAACGATGAACAAACAAGCCCCAGGCGTAGGGCGGGCAGCCGCGCGGTTTTCGTCAACACTTCGACGTGCTTTTACCTTCATCTACCTTAACCTCTCCGCTCTCGTCTGTCACACTCCCCCACACCCCGAACAACATGGTAACATACTGCAGGACGTTAGGGCTTAAATACAGAGCTTCTGAATATACACATCAGATTTGCTATCATTTAGCTGTCTCATAAACAATACAAATCCCTCAGCCCATACCTCACATTAAAACGTTTTGAAGTAGACAGTCAAACTCAGATGGAGAGAGAAGCGAAATTTAAAGAAAGCAGAAATGTATCTAAACGGAGCCTTGCCAGAGGGGAGCTCTACCAAGCAAAACTAAAAGCTCATCTAAGGCTCTATATTCTCCTTGATAATCTCGAGAACAGAGAGAGGGAGAGAGACATACGACAGTGACAGCGCAGGCATCTTTATTTCTATACCATTTTAAATACGCGTTCGCCAACATTACAAACTGTTACTACAAAGGAAACAAAATGATGAACTCGAAAGGCATACGGCCTTCCATTTTTTTTAATAATGTTCGATGAGAAGCATGTAATCCGATATCCAAACTAATTTCAACTAAGGACAGCAAATATGAACTCCACATTATTAGAACTAATCACAACAGACCTGCGGTCTTCACCGTTCCCTGATTAGAACCTTGAGCAATACATTTTCCAATTACTCAGAGACAGAGTTATTCGCGTGATATAACCATAAAATGGAGATATTCGACGTGAAATAGTGATAAAACTAGAACTGTATATGATTATCTATTTCTATTATAAAACCTGAGGTTGCATAAACAGTGTGTATCGGTGATATATGAAGCCGGTTCGTTCTATCAGTTCTCTTTATCGACTTTGCATTGATTGACCAAAATATGGAAGAGCGACAACAACCAAAAAAAATCTTGATGCAATGAGATAAAAGGAACAGGAATGCATTAAAAAGCTCTTAGGCAAAGTCCTGGCGATGCACATTAATGCACTTAGAAGGCAAAATCATCATCGCAACTCCCATATTTTCTCTCTGCCTGTCAAAAGATTAGGGATTGCTCTAACTTGCGGGATGCAATTAAGGTTTATCGATGAAAAGAAAATGTATGAGTATAGTTAGAGAGCGGAGAGAGAAGTGCATGGCCGTTTCCTCAGCGCGACGTCCGTTCCCCATTGCGCAAGAGATGCTGATCTAGAGGAATCCATTAACTCTGTCATCGAAATGATCAGATCGTGAGCTTACATTGCTTTAATAGCAATCCCGACGCCGTTTTCTCTTTGTTCTTGTTTATGCCCCGCGAATACACCATTAGTCGAAAGACAGTTGGTGGAATACATAAAAAAGGCATGGTAATATACGAGGGAGATTCTCAACGTATTTCATTTTCATAAAGACGGTGGCGTGTCAGAGGAGAGGAGATGCTGGAGTGGGGGCTACGGCGTGGGGACCGGGCCATCCGAACTGGGATAAAGAAGCCATTAGTCTCTTCTGATCTCTCCATCAGCAATCCCCCGGGCTGCATTAATAGGCATTACCATCGACAACAAGTCCCCGAGTAGGAGATTTGTGAGTTTAACAGGCGAGGAAAAGCGGAACTGCTTTATCGACAAGATCCGATAATAGGGGGTCCTTCATTAAATGGAGAGTTCTTGAGTCGGCACGCGGTAGGACCAAGAAGCGCGCTTATCACAGGAAACGCAATAGTTGGAGGGTGACGTAGCCGCGTGTCGATGAATATTCATCGGGTTCGCGAGGTGCCTATTCCATGCGTTGGGTGTCGTGATATTCGCATGCTTGTCTGATAGCTAAACAAAGTAAAAGAAAACCACCACAGAATCGAGTGCTTTTTCCAGGACGTGTGGTGTTGGTTTCCAACTAGCCTACCTAGCACCCGGGCCGACGAGAACAGCCCCACAAGGGGCAACACTGGCGACGCTTAAGCTTTAATAACTTCGAACCTTAGTCCACGCGACGTCACAAGGTGAGAGCGAGTCATCCAAGCTGAAAATTAATCGCTTGGGTGTCGAAGAAGAAAGCTGACTTTTCCTTAGACATCTTCGGTAGATATGAGATCTACTAGCTGGAGGACGGGTTAGAGCCCTGGACGTTAGGGCACGGCTGGTGTCGGCGTAGAGGTATCGAGATCACTGACCTTCGGGGCACGGAGCAAGGCTACAAGTCATACTCGGCTTCCGACGAGTATTTGTTTATGAAGATGACGATGATGGGAGAAAATGGAAAAATTGAATGACAAGACTGGCACGGCCTGCCCTTGAGCGGAGAAATGGAAACCCGTCCCGGTGTTGGATTGTCGCTGGTTAAAACTATCGGGTTACTGGAAGGTTTGCGTAACCCCTGGCCAAGAATGGGGTCTGACTTCATCCCGCTACAATCATCTCCATGAACATGACGGGAAGGCATAGCTTCTAAAAACAAGGACTATGATAATAAGAGCCAACATAATATCCACGGCGGAAATTCTTATTCACACTGGTGGAAGCCATCATAGCCAAACAAACTCCATTTCCTTTTTCTGAGCCCTGTTTGTTTTAGTGTTCATTGCAAAAGCATATTAATTTCCTAAAGACAACAGATGTGCTTTCCTGTCCTCGTCGTTATGCTGCCGATGACTAACAAGTCAAACAATGTTTGACATCCTAACGTACCCAAATATCTAAAATAATCTTCGTTTTTCATTACAAATAAGAATTTTAATCCAAATGCTAATGAAGAAAACATCATTGTAACATAAATCATATATTTGTCATTCGAAATCCATCCACAACCTTAAATTTAGTGATAGACATTCGAAACCACCCTATAAACTCACACTACGGCACACAATCTCACAAAGGAATGCCCGTCTTCCACGAGACCATAATGCAATACGCCAAGTGCCCGTCGTTCATCTAGAAAGCTCGCGTCGCCTTTTCTCTCATTTTTCTCTCTCTCTGTCTCTCTACCTCTCTCTCCCATCCGCATTCTCTCTCCATTCAGTAATTACTACTGACTGGCCTGAACTGACCATTCCATTGGTCAATCGGTCATTGACACTGAGATGGCAATAGACCGTCTGATGTTCAATTAGTCGCGTTCGAGTGACCTTCATTTTCTGTTCGCTAACCTTGCTTTTAGTTACGCGCCCTTTCTATACGACGACATCGTCTGCTATTGAGACGTGCACTCAATATTGTGACTCAGTAATTCTATCCTCACACCGAATTATGCAAAGATGTGCTTGATTTACCTCCTATATTCTGACTAAATCTCTCTCTATCCCTCTCTCTTTCTCTCTCTCTCTCTTTCTCTCTCGCTTTCTCCCGCTCGTCTGTCTTCTAATTGTATCTAACATTGATTTAAATATATGATGACGTGCTTCATTTACCTCTAAGCTCGCCCCTACCCCTTCCTCTCTCTAACTATCTCTCTATTTTCTCTTTCCCAATCATGCTCGCTCGATCGCCAAACTACCTTAAATCATCTTTTCTCTCACATTTTACTCTGATTCACAGAATAGAAAATGCGTATGAAAGGAAATAAATAAAGAATGGGAATACATAATAACTATTATATTCCCATCTTATATTTACAATAACTATACAATGCTTAGGAATGTTTGCATGATACACAATGTTCTCTATGTTAAAACACATTTAACAACGTAGTGAAACAAACACATTTAATCAGAAAATGACGCAAATCGAGACAAGTGCTATCTTCGGTAGATATAAACATTTCGGAACGATATTACTATAGCAATTACTACTAACTACTCGTAATCGACGGTTTATTTTCAATTTGATTCCCCGAATTGTTATTATAACCCTATTTCTTGTCCAGCTATCCTACCCCTATCTCTCTTCTACCCCCATATGTATCACTCTTTGCCCTCTTTTTAGCTTTACACCCCCCCTCTCTCTCTCTCTCTCTCTCTAGCTTTATTTCTCTTAACACTTACTTCCTCTCTCTAACTTCCTCAACCCGTCTGCTTTCTATGCCTTCCTGTCTGTCTGTATGTATGTCTGTATTCCTCACTCACTCTATTTGATTCTTATTCACCCTCTCTCTCTCTCTCTCTCTCTCCCTCCCCCTCTCTCTCTCTATCCAACGCACTCTCCCTCTTTCTCTCTCTATATCTCTCTATGTGCTATCCTTAGATTTCCCTGTTTCGCGATCCCTCGCACTCGAGAAGGAATTCTGATTTCATGTATACCATGCACCACAGCAGATGTCGAGTCATTTCGAAATTCATCCTCTAAAAAGTTTTCCTCCTTCTTCATCGATCGCCAATCCATGAGGAAATGTCTCATTTGCTTTCCCTACCCAGGCATTCTCCCCTTTTAGCGCGCAAATTGCACAACTACCTTCCTCCAATCTCCCCCTCTGATTTTCAAAACCTACCGGAGTACATTAAGCGACCAAGAGTGGGGGTATTTGTATTCATGTATTTAATGGAATGGGCTTAAAAGATAAGAAATTAAGTGATTTTGTAGATCCCGGGTTTTTAAGTAAGTGGCTAACGATCAATGAACTGAATGGGTGTTGGATGGAAAGATTGCTTTTTAGAGATAGCCCATGGGGGGCTTGGCCATTTGGCAAATCGATATAAGTGTTCTTGTATGACGCGCTTTAGGGTTAGGATGCCTTAGTTCTCCATCTTGTATAGTCGACGAGTTCATAACATCAAGTAACATTTTAAAATATACCCCGTGTCGCTCTTAATGAAATACAGGTTATAACACGAATTTATTCAAGAAGATTACGCGGTGGACATGAATACATTGTCGATATTCAGATAATGGCAGGTTGTCACAAATGCAGATTTAATCTTTCCATAATAATAATTATCTGTCACGTCTGTTATCCCTGAAGAGGACAATCAAATAAAATTAAGTCAGCGAATCATTTCACGGAACATATGCCACATGCAAATATTAATAAATAAAGTAGGACAGCTTGAGTGCTACCTAGGTCCTCCTGAGATGTTTATCTTTAGCACAATTTCAATTGATTGATACCCATTGGCTCTGCAGAAAATATAATGCATTTATCACTTAATTGAGTATGTCATATGTCTGCTATAGCTGCACATTTCTTTCAAAGGTCTGGTTAGTCTGACTGTATATTAGAGTTGATGGGAAATTGAGGTGGAAGACGGAGGCCTGAGAAAGCGAGAATATAGGAGCAGAGTGTGCCCATCTATTTCGATTAAAGAAGTTAACTGAGATGCGTTCTGGGCAAATTATGGTTCGACAATCCATTGCTTGTCGCCATCAAATATCGCCTGAATGAAAGACATGTACGTACGCTCTGATAAACTTTCTAGCATGTCAAAGCGCGGCTGAGTGTTTCGTTCCATGCCTAGTTATTGCCTCCTTCGCTGAGTGGTCCCTTCGTGTGCACTTTCTGGTAATACAAGAAGAACGCTAACCATTAAGTATGAAAGCGAGCAAATGGAATATTAACGCATGTTTATGTGGAAGAGTATGACTTCTGACATAAGACAGTGAGCTTCCATCCACTGAACGCGTAATGCATGCCATTAACTGTGAGAGGGTTGAGTAGTGTGCGTTTTTTTATGTGTGCGTGAGCTGAGTGTGTGGGTGTGTGCCTCATTATTATCGAATTCACGTTTGCAGCAGCGTAATCCTTTTAAAGATACGACAGCCAATTAAATGATAAAAGCAACCACGATATTATTGGCCACGTTGAGTGATTGTGACGCTTCAAATGGAATACGTGTCAGTGCAATGCATCAAATGTACAAACAAAGAACCATTAATGGAACAACTTTTCTCCCTCCGCCCCATTTTCTCTCTCCTTCCTCTCTTCCTGTCTCTCTTTTCTGACCAGCTTTTTCGGTTGGAAACAATCGAAGACGTACTCAAGTCATCTTGACAGCCCATTTTCGATAACGCTGCATTTGTCATAACTCATACCATTAAACTTCAGCAGTATATTTTCATTTGCGAAACATATGGCCCCAATACTGGGCACTCTAAAATGCATTTATGTCATGTGTTTTGAAAGGATTGTTTTACATTAGCAGAAAATGCCCATGTCACATGTTTTCCCCCTACGTTTTTTGGCAGAGGCAGAACTTCGCAAAAACAAAACATCAATTCCAGACGATATATAAATTTTTATTTTCTTTCAAATTTAACCAGGTCTACCCCTGAAAAAAGATCAAGATGAATGAGTTAATCGCGTTTGACTAGACCTCAATATTTAGTTTGGAGTACAAAGTTGTTGTCTTTTTCCATTAAAAATCCTTTCACGGGTTCAGGAGTCGAATTTGATGTCACGAGATAAAGGGAGAGATGCTCAAGAATCCACCTCGACTTAATAATAGGACCTATGTCTAGGGACGGCTTGTGATACGGCACAGGGTTTTCCCGCGGGAACTCTAAGCGCGGGAAAAGAAATGAGGAAGAATCCTCGAAAAATATCATAATGGCAACTTAACGAGCCAACGTCATAATGCGAAGGAATAAAGTGGGTCCCTGACTTTTCCGTCCATCGTCCATCCCGGTGAGGAGAAGAAAATTGGGCGAATGAATGGTTGTCTTCCTGAAAACCCATTAAGAAAATGTACACAAGTAGTCAACGTCCATATGCAAAGAGCTGGAAAATGCACCCTCCAGCAACATGCCAACTTTGAAGCTCTTCAAAACTCCTTATGGGGTTTTTATTAACTCGTGGTAATGCATCGCAATTATGATAATGGTTTGGAAATCAATACGAGGAAAGATGACCCAACACAGGCTACATATCTCGACGATAATAAACGCGAGTTGGGAATGACTGTACAGCAGCAGAGAAGAGAGAAGGGGGAACGAAAGAAGATGGAAGGGCAAATGGGAATATAAATAACAGCTAGAGAAGAGTAAGGTATGACGAGTGGGGCTGCTAGAGAAGAGTGTTTACATTCCAAGTGATGCAAAGAAAAGAAAAGGCTTGCCATGCCTCTCTTTCCTCTCCCAGCTTTTTGATGGATCCATTAGGACTACGTGGCTAATGGGTGCACAAGTAGGGCGAAAAAGCCCTCTTGTACAGAGAGGGTGCCATTACTGCTGCCGATAAGTGAGGTGCACGATAGAGAGGGGTTCCTCACTAAATTGGCTCGGGTGCACGCTGGTTCGAGATAAGTACGCTCTCTAGTTCAAGTCGGTATTAGGGTTTTTGTGGTGAATACATTTCTAGGTGAACCTACGCAAATGTTGTCGTTTGCCTGTGTCTGCATTAGAGCGACATGTATTCTACGGACAAACTGAATGGGCATGCAATGTACAGGATAGGGGAACAGACTTAGGAAAGAAAATCCAATTATGTGCGCACATTGCACGATGCGCTCCACTTTGCTCTGAACATGACGGCTGACCATTAAACACAGCCACACATTCACACGATAAGAAAGCTTGAAATCCCCTTTTTTAATGTTAAAAAAACCTCATCTGAAGGACGAATACTTTATGTCTCTATAATAATTGTGTCACACTTTCACTCTGATGCTCTCAGTTTATTACAAAATTATTGATTTAGTAAGTAGAGTTAAAAGAATTATAGATTATACATGAAACGTGGTAATTCACTACCTGATTTAACAGCATTCTTTAAATATCATTTAAACTTTTCTGTATCTACAATAAAATATTTGTGATTTTGAAGTACATTAATTTAGTTCACGGGGCTGTGGTGCGGCACGTAATCCGACTGAAAAACTTAAACGCATCATTCTCGTCGACTTCATTCATACGATTTCGATAAACAGATGAAGACTTTGAGCAAATATCTGATGGATTATTGAATTACTTTCACGTATTAATGATGGAATGTAATCTCAAATCCAAGAAACTTTTGAAACTTTTGAAAGAGTCAACTCCCCCTCTCCCGCTCTGTGACTCCACACCTGGTAAACACTTTCATGGTGGTAAAATGATCTTATTAGTCACATTCAATTAAGTTATGATGTTCGAGAATTTCTTCAATAATCACAAGTTTTACGTCGCGTTCAATATGTTAGAACCATTCACATTAAGTAACTGATTCGATTTGGGCTACCAATCAAATTATTCTTTATCAAATCATCGCTAAAGAGACATACGGGACTACGCGTCGATCTTTCTGGGGCAGCTTTATTTCTAAAAGTCAACGATAACATGATTCGTAGCCAAATTGCCATGACGTGTAAATGTTTTCACGTCCTTTGGCCTCAGCGTAAATGACTTTAACAGCGTGATGCTTTCATGGGGAGATACTTTGGTTAAAGATGATCAACTTTGCAAGATTGCCATGTCATCCACGCTTGAAAACCGCTCATAATGTTGGGATAGAAACATAGCCGCGTTCCTATACGAAGTCTACATCTGCGCATTATGGATACATGAACAAACTCACCACCACCACCAATACCACCATGTCAAGACGCTCTCCATTTGATCTTTCCGACGCTTCTTGGGAGTGAAACGCATGGACGTCTTAGAGACTGATCAGAGGAGAAGCGACTTAATTAATTAGTCCCCCAACAGGATCCACTGTAACTTGATTGATTAAAGAGTGCATTAGATTAAGGGTAAGACATTTCACAGACAGTCATACATTCTGAGATACCATCCTGTCTCTTTACGCACTTGCCATCTGTTCTACTATTGGATGCACCCGACACTCTTTTCTCTTTTCTCGCCAAAAAGGTCTCATACACCCACACTCCCAGCCCAGGATCCATTTCAGAGGCAGAGCAATCCCCCTCAAATTGATTTAAATATGATGAATGTGCCTTTCTTATCAAACGACTGTCTCCATATTATTCTTTAAAATGGCCTACATCGTAATCCCTGAATAAACTATGTCTACTCTGACAATCTCTGCTTACAGTTTTCAGGAATCGTTATATCCTCTAAATCTCCAATACTTCCCGAGTTATTGAAAATGCCTCCACACACTCCAAACCCAGACTTTCATTCATGATTCTTGTATCAAGTTGCAAGTAATTGGCTGTCGTTTAACCTGACTAAAGAGATCACTATTCGAGCAAACCACCATTTATCTCTTCTTCCCCAGATTTCGGAAGTTAAAGGGAAACCTTGGACATTGGATACCATGAACTTTGCCATGTCTGCCCGATGATTTCATTGGTTCATCGGACATAGGCGTCTTTACAAACAATATCCGGGGATATAACGTGTCGGCTATACATAAGTCAATCCCACGCAAGCTCTACAGAACAAGGTTACAATAAAACAATGGGATCAATCCACCGCTAATATGTTTATGTTGATTCCACGAGTTCATAATGTGGTGACCCGTTACGTGCCTCTTATTCCACTTATCACAGAGCAGGTGAATTTTTCCAATTTCTTATAAATTTCCTGAATAATCCTCGAAAGATACTGTTTATTATTGTAGTACGATTTTCTACTTGCCTTGGAAAAGCGAGAGAAAAAATACTGTTCCATTTTGACCTTCCATATTTTTAAACCCGTAAGTGTGATTTCATTGTTTATTGTCATGTTACATTTTTCAGATTTCTGTAAACTCTCATTTAGCATTAACCTATCGGTATGAAGGTGCTATGAGCCTCTGTCGATCACAAGCTTGACTAGCAACATTCAAAGCATCTACGAGACAATGCCATGCAGTACGTTTCTCACATGAAAACACGGCAGTAGCCTGGCATCAAGTTCAACCAAGGACTTGCATTGACATACTAAATGTGTTTTCATTGTGGTGTGGAGAGGAAAAGATGATGAATGGTTATTGATGCGATCCGTCTCATGAAAGAGGGTTGCAATTCAGAGACTAATCGTTGGATGAGAGTTCGTTCGATTCGCTCCGACCTGAAGAAGATGACGGACGGGAGAAGAAAAGAGAAGACGAGAGAAGAAAAGAGAAGACGGGAGAAGAAAGGAGAAGAGGAGATCGAGTCAGAGAGGAGAAGATCCGATGGATGTTCGGCCAGGACAGGAAGTGAGACCATTCAGACTGAAGAGGGATAATGCCTCGACTGGCTCCCGATCGTCAAGAGCCTCTGACACGACTCCATAATAATCTTGGCATAACACAACAAGGTGAAGCAAGCCAACTGAGATGGATTGTGATGTACATACTCTGTCTGTCCAGGCAGACTCCAGAGGATGGCAATGCCACATGACCTGAACACTAAATACGTATTTTCTGTCCAGGTCGTGTATTAGTGAGTCATAGAATGACAGACAATACCTCGCATTTCCCAACTGCACTCAACGCCCATCATACCAATGAGGTTAATAGAGAAATGGCGGAAGACAGGCCAAAGAATCGTACGATTTGGGAACATATTCCTTGTAATGCATCATCATTACGTCAACTTTAATTTTGTTTCGAAGAAAGTTAGATAAGCTATATCTTTTCTTAGAACCATAGTATACTTTGTTGTGGTTCTTCTGGCTTTCCTTTCCCTCCCCTTCATATTAGACTTATTTTGTATGGGGAGGGGGGGGGGGGGGGGGGACTAAGGATCAACGAGATTCCTTTCCGTCTAAAATGAGAATTTATTTTTAAAGATAGGTTTCATGGGCTGGAGAAAGGGTCGGTGTTATGCCAAACGCAGCGAGTAGAATAGGCATCCTGTCTAGGTATTCCCCGATGCGCGCGTAGACATCGCATCATGCACCTTATCTGCAGCAACAACACTCAATCTTCTAGACAACTACACCACCATCCCAAACCCAAACTCAACCCAGCAATAACTCGGCCCACTTAAGCGGCCCACACACCAGAGCCATCCGCCATCCATATCGGCTCCACCACCTTATCGATAATGTTCCATGAAAGGTACTCACCTGAGGTAATCTTTCTTGCAGAGAATCATCCCTCCCTTCGAGAAACATGAGTGTCCTATGTCACCGAGTTGAACGTTGCAGCAGGAACACTTGAGACACCCCGTGTGCCAGAATCGATCCACGGCATGCAGCAGGAATCGATCAATGATCTTGCCACCACACCCCGCGCAACATCGTACAGCATTGTTGTTGTTGTTGTTATTGTTGCTGTTGTTATTGTTGTTGTTGTTGTTGTTCGTCGTCGATGTCGGTCTGTTCTCTTTGGTGCTGTCCATATTGTTAGCTGCAATGTAAGAAAAAATAAAACAACCGTTAAAGATAAACTTTAGTACTGGTAATGCGATTGCATTGTGAAAGAAAAGGTGTGGAAAGGATCAGAAACAGTTGATCATGTAGCATGTCCGTATTGGTGTGCACTGCAAGGTTCTGGAGTCATCAAAATCATAATATATTTGACCGAGTCTTGGTAAAATAACGAGCACTGTACACAGAAAGCTATATATGGGACAACACACATGGTGTCGGGGCTAGTACTACCTTGATTTCCTTGTCTTTCTATGCTCATTACTCAGCCAGTATACATTTTCTTCCAAAATTGTTTGGCACATGTCATTTATTTGTAATCTTGAACATTCAGTGTAAGTTTCGTTTGATTCTGTGAGAATTAATTTTTTTTGTTTTTGTTTACCAGAACTGGAGTTTATCTTTAAAGAAATTGTGGTTATCAATGGCTTCTACATTTTAGTTGTACGGTATCTTCAAAGAATCCGCGCAACTATCTATGATAATACATGTATTTTTCTCACTCTCAGAAAAAGTCTTTGGGAGGAGCTTTCGACATTGTTTCATAAATCTTCGGACAACATTTAGACAATGAAAGTTGTTTGATGGTAAGGTGGTTAATTGAAATGCAAAAGATTACAAGGACAATGAAATATTTGCAATTCAGAACCAACATAGAAAAAAGGTTTTAAAACAGTAACGAACACATATTTCAGCGAATAACAAGAGTGTTGTTTTCTGTCTAAACAGTTTGTACCGCTATTTAAACCTTCAAACTATGTTTCCTTGAACATGTTTTGTTTTAATGACCGAAAACGGATAACATTAAATATACAAAGAGTTCAATGCAACAGAAGAAACAACGCTTATTATCACCAACGACTTGTTTAGACAACCTCACATCATACAGAATAATTTGCAAAAGAGATTGACCCCTATGGTTATAAAAGTGAGGATTTTAAAAAAAATGGAGCGATTTTTATTCCCAGCATCGTCTGCTTGCTTTGTAAAAGAACACTTTACGCTGCTAATGCGACTTGACTCGGATAAAAGGTATAGAAGCACGTCGACTCAATGAAAGAAAGGAGTAAATGTAATCAAATATAGTACCTGCGCACGCTAAAAGCTGGAACGTAATAATGCATTTCGCCTAATGCTTTTAGTATATGACGCTATTCACGTGAGAAAAGGGTTTGTTCCATATTTCATGAAGGCAGTTTGTGCATAAAAGGAAGTAACATAAAACTCACCAAAGCATTTTAGCGTTTTTGGATCGTATTATGGATGGAGCTCCAGTGGCTCCCCTTTTGAATTATACCGACATATAAGATCTTATATGTGCTTATCATTTCACGTGTCTGCTGTGTCGGGGCTTATTTGACTTCAGACTGCGTCTGAGAGATATCGATTTTCATCAGAGTTTCTATAGGCGTCTAATTTCATAATTGAGTCGGAGTAAATGGGGCATTTAGAGAAGTCTGCTCAATGGAATATTTTGTAGCTTGCCAGGAAAACAAATCGGGGGTAAGAGGAGAAGAACCGCTCAGAGTCAACTACAAAGAGAGCTTGGGTTGGTAAGGCGAGAGACGTCAAAAGGAAAAGTAATTCACCCTTTGAAAGGTCATGTTATATCGTCTTTTCAAACACGGCCATGAAGTAGTTACTAAAGTTATTGAATATATTATTACAAAGATGAATATAGTTTGCTTTGCTTTAGAAGGGATCATATATGTTTTATAAAATGCCGCTTCCGTTAGTGACAAGGTTTTATTTCTCAGGTGAGGAATGACGATCGAAGTTCAAGAGCGCGCCAAAGAAACCACTAAAGAAATTCTGTAACTAGCCTCTAGGGGGGAATCCACTGCTAGGTGATACAGTCAATTTAAGATAGAGGAAGCCGGGTGAGCTGAAACTAACCGAATATTTATGAAGATATAATAAGGCAAGGACTGTTTGATGGTGGTGATATATGATAGAATATAGGTAACAGTTGGACGGACCCTTGGGAGGGATGAACGGTGTAAGATAGTGAGATAGACAGCCAATTTAACGTGCCAACTGCTGCTCCTTCTACTGAAGGGCGAGAGATGTGACAGGAAGCCAAGTAACAAATCCAGCGCATCTTATTAATATTCATCGCCATCTCATTGGAATATTCATGAGGCTTGATTAATAACACGTTAAAGTGCGGGCTCGGGGGAGAGATGGCGAGAGATGGCCAGATTAGTTTCATCTTCCCGTCATGCTGGAGCGCTGAAACCGAGAAAACAAAGATAATGAGATTTGAAACATATACCGGTGTGACAATCTAATGAAATTTTTTTGCGACACACGTGCATGACAGCCAATACATTAAAGTGATACCCGCACTGTGTGCAATTCCCAAATACGAGCACCGCATCTAGACACCTACTTCTCTCTTTCCTTCTCTCTTTACATCTTAAACCATCGTGGCCAGAACGCAGTAAGCCCACCACATAAGACCAATTCCATCCAGGTAATCTCATCAATTTTACTTTATAAACTTATTGAAGTTCAATCAAAATGATTGCAGACGACACGTTGATAAGAAAACGTAGCAGTCATTATGAGGAAAGTTGATACCATTGGATGAGTTCAATCAAGACAACTTACATGGCGCACTTCACAAACGAGAAAGTAATTTGAAGAGCTTTGCTTTACGACCACCATACACTGTAACGGCTTTAGAGTTAATTTATTTCTCAATCGCTGCGGTATTACTCAGGTAATGAGCTACCTGGTTGAAGAATCCTGCTTCTCCTTCACGTCGAAAATTAATATCTCAACATGATCTGGGCCCCGCTTTTAAAGGATGTGCGGCAAACATTTTCATTTACCTCTCCCCTCTCAATCATGGCAAGATAATGCTCAGCTCGAGTGTACCCAGCATTCTGAATGTAATGAAAATATTGATCGCATTTTTATGAGATATTTTGAAAAGATTAATTTGGAAGAGGCACGCGTGCGATACATTCACTTTGATATTATTGAGGGGAATCAGGATTGAGTTTGAAAGCTTTCTCTAGGAGACAGCGTGATTTTGGAGGTTGACAAGAGACTATGGCCGTCATAATATTGTATTTGCCTTAATCAGGCATCAAAACTCCATTAGTTCTAATGAATTCGCTTGGTTGATTTATTAAATGAAACCGTAATGCACTCTACCCAGTTCGATTTGCATCAGGAGCTCCCCTCCTCTCTCTCTCTCTCTCTCTCTCTCTCCACTCCGATCGCTTTCTGTTCGCTTTAAGCCTACAACCATGTACTTACTGCTCCTTTCTGGAGCATGACATTCTGAACTAAATTAGTACTTAAAGAAGGGACAAGTGGCTTGCAAAGTTGCAATCACAAAACGGACTCTTTTCACGAAAATACTCGGACAGAAATATAAACCTAGAGACTTGACTTTATCATTACCGCGTTTTAAAAGACAACATAAATGTTATCATGTATCGCTATTGTGGATATGGAAGGAATTGTTTCGCCCACTGTAGGTGCAAAATAAGATTCATGGTCTGTTACTCATATCTTGCAATCACAAAACGGACTCTTTTCACAAAAATACTCGGACAGATATATAAATATAAACCTAGACTCGACCTATATCATTACCGTGTTTTAAAAGACAACATAATAATCATTATATATCGCTTTTGTAGATATGGAAGGGAACTGTTGTACCAACAAGATGCAAAATAAGATTCATGGTCTGTTTGATCGTATCACCAAAGGGGCTTTGTCTTGATTAAAGTCACACTTATCCCGGAAATGTAATTTGTGCTCTACATGAGCACGTACTTGTCATCGGATTTTTCTTCCTGACCACAGTTAATAAGTCTCATAATGCTGAAAAGATGTCGGCATGCAGTACAAGACGATGCTCGAATTCGATTTGTGGACTGCTGTCTTCAGTCATGCATTGCATGAATTAAACACAACTGTCTGATTCCTTCATTTACTTATTCCCGACACATAAGCACTTCAGGTTTGGTAACTTTGTTTTCTATCGATAATTTGCGAAAGGCAAGAGACCTCTTGCATCATTATGATTATTGTATAACCAGGTATTTCTAGTTTTGAAGTCTGGGATATACAAGTTTATCAGACTTCGAAAGTTTTAGTGATTCGAAGTCCTTCTTTTCAGAATTACATGCGACTGAACAAAAACAAAACAAGAAAAGATGTCATATTTTCGCCCAACTCTGTCAGGCGTGACTTGACCGAATCTTCTCTCAAACTAATTACTTTCATAGTTGGTTGAAGGTATACCTCACCAAACCAGCTCACGCTTCGTGATGGCGACACCTTTGGGGACAGTATACCTTCTTCAATCTTCCTATAAAAAGGTAGCGAATCAAAATAAAGAGCGTTTCAAATGCAAAGCACGATACGGTCCACGTCGATTGCTTTGCAGACGATCTTAAAACAAAGACGCGGGAACTGATCAAGAGAAAAGGAAATAAAGTGGCGTGACTGGTTCGATTTATCTCGTGTAATTTTCAGATCCTTCTATCAATTTCGGAAGTGCCGGACCGAATACGTTTCTGAGAGTAACGAGCAAACTTGAACTCGACACCGGACTGCGATATCATTCTCCGTTTTTGGAATTCCACGATACTTCACCTATTTCATCCTTGAATCTCAAACATTGACCAAACATTCTACCGATGAGCTTTCAATAAAATCAATGGAAATTTATTATCGAGATTCATCGTTATGAATGTGGACATTCAGTATCAGCATGTTGCCTTTGATAAACGATTCGAGTTTGATAAATGACGTCTCATAACAGAGTAAAGCTGTATTAATACTAATATCGGACTGTGAAACATAAATTTAGCTTTATCTGTTGTCATAATGCAGACAATCATCCTTTCCACAGTTCTAAAACAAATAAAGTGTATTAGTATTTTAAAAAATTAAATGTTTTTCTGAGAAAAAAATACGAACCCCAAACCTATTATAAGGAAAAATCACTATCAACTTCCCCAAAAAAATCCATATTGATGAGCCAAATGTTTGCATAATGTCTTTTGTCATAATAAGAATGCAACTTAAAAATGAATGTGTTGTTCTTATCATGAACTTGCTATGTAATTTTATTATGTTTTAAAAGGGTTAACAATATATTTATCGTGTAAACGTTATTTTATTTCAATCACTGCCAACCCCATGCAGGGCAGATCATACGATGATTTTATTGCATTCACGTTTAATATCATCGATCATTTTACAACGTTCCCAGATTGCTGTTGTTTCTGCGTGTATTTCTACCCCGTCATGGCCGAGATTGAAGTGAATCCAAAACGGTTTTAGCCTGAGCTTTATTGGTCTGGTCAATGCGATTTTAATAAACCTATCAAGTTTGATTCTTCATGGAGTGTAATATCGAACAACAATAAGGGTTCGCTCGGAGTAAGAGCTATCACAACCAGCAATTAACCCAAGCCTGGCATTTCTATATATAACCCCCGACGAAATGAATGGTATTGGTAGCCCGCGCTCAAATGTATTGCTATGATATCCACTCTGTTATTATTGCAAATAACAGCTGCACTTAATCACATTTGTCAAGGCGATGAAAACTCATTAAGCACGTGGTTACTCGCGCAGGTAGCTCCAGTTGCTTTTCATAATGGGTTTCTATGTGTGCTATAGCATCATTGCATACGTCCAGCTCCCTATCATCGTCGTCCCCGCCGCCGACGCCGGCTGAGGGAGTATAAGATTTGGGTGCTGGGTTGCCCTCCTTCAAATCATACACATTATTAGCCATCGTACTCCATTCAATTAATTTCACATCATTGTAATTTGTCACGCTTGGCGTCCCATTCTAATAGCTTTCCAGAAGGAGGGGAGTTTCGCACAATCTTCATCGATCATTAACGCTCTGCAATTCGCCTCCATTAATTTCTTCATGCAACCGGATCGGCATTTCCATTAGGCCTTCTTTTCACGTGTGACTGCGGGGAAGGCCTGGTGAATGATCACCCAAAATGCAATATCCCTGTACCCGTTTGCGGGCGACTAGCCGTGAAGAACGCAAATGGTATCATTAAAAATGAGTGTTAAAATATCCAACCGTGTTTGGCTCAGACCCGAGTTCTACCCCTTCGCATTGCCATCACACATCGCCATCTTGTCAAGCAAAGCTCATAATGATTTCCAACATTGCTGCTTACTGCCTGTCACGAAGACTTTTTTTTTAATAAACTCCACTTCACTCAGCGAACACGATTGGTGTCCCTTACCTCAGTATGAACATTATGGAACGCGTAATTGCATTTCTGTCATATTTGCATTTTTGTAGCCGAGTGACGATTAGAGTTATTGGCGTTACAAATGGCTACACTCCATCGTAACCCTTGTGTACGAAGCAAGAGAAAAAACATGTGTTGTAATTCACAATTACACATTAAAGGCTAAATGTGGTCTTTTTGTGTACATGATTGTGTACGTGACAAAACATGTGAACCATTGTGTAATGAATTATACCAAAGAGGTGGGAATATAAGAATGAGATTGGTGACAATGCATTGCTACGATGGAACCCATACATGCATTGATTGTGAGAAAATATCTATGAAAGAAAAAAGTATTTTTTTTTAAAAGCAAATATTCCACGAGAGGACATCTTCACTCTAATGGCTTTGATGTGTTGCTACACCGGCTTCAAAAAGACATCGTACAAATAAATTCGATATTAAAGTTATATTTGTGTAGATTTGCAAACAAATACATGACATTGATTTATAAAAAGACTAATTCTTATATCCCCATCACTTTGAATATTAAATTATCATTGTATTAAACTGTTGACGATTATTATACGAAGTCATTATTTTAGATTCCTAAGGAATTGTTATAATTACCCATGTATATCACGTCGTTAACTGGAAAGTAAACTTGTTATGCTTATCATTATCGAATGGTGTTCACGACCGTTTCTCATAATTTTGATAAAGGTTAGAGTAAGTAGGACAAAGAAAAAGACGATTCCCCCCCCCCCTTCTTAAACAGAGAAAATAGAAGAAGTCTATATGGGTTTACGGGGAGGATTAAAAGGAAAAGAGAAAGAGTTAACAAAGAAAGAAAATGGTTTACATGAAGTATTAAAGTTGTAAGTGAACACGTGGAGAAGTCTTTCTACACTTGCCCTGACCCTATTCGAACCCGTAGTATGTCCAAATGAAAACCTGTCGACAGATCTGGAGACAAATTGCGGCTGTACCGGGATGTTATCTCACCGAATCAAACGCTACCACTTCAAGAAAATACGAAAGGAACGCCTAACAAGGAATCCACGGCAAGGTTGAAATATTTTAATACGAAGTTTAGATTGCAAAATGATTTGGGTTTGCTTTCCTAACAACAATAAGTACCTCGAAAAAGATCGCTTGTCTTCTCAGGAAAATTATAACAATTTTTCTTTTCTTTTCGTGGTCAAAGTTATAGACCTGTACGGCGAATGCATGTGCTGGCATTGAAATAAATAACAATTGCTTTAAAAATGGCGCAAGTAATTTCGTTTCTGTTTCAATATTTTTTCTCAAAAGTTTGGCACCAAATGCCGTAGCTTATCTATATTATACAGATTTGTTAGTTATTTCACCGTCTGTTCTCCTGTTATTATGAACTTACAAAAATCACGTACAGGTTCATAAAACATGTATATAGAGCTTGTAAATGGTTTCCCGAAACCATAGTTTCATCAGAGAAAATGTGCCGTTATCACTGTAATTAATTCTACCAGGTAATTATCTTGGCCCAGATTTGAAGCGAGACTGCCTTTTTAGGTTTATGATGTAAGCCACAGTTTTAATGCACGTTTTACTTCACTTTTCGTAAACCATACATTATTATTCTTGCTTTATTTGCTCCTTGCCATGATTTTTAAGGTAAAAGTATGATGTTCAATTTGTTGGCATTATATAAATCACGATTCATCTTCATTATCATTATGACCCAGTTTATAGATAACATGTCTGTCTTGTTGTATAACATTAAACCTTTGAAGCACACGTTACTTAACTATTAACGTTCGACCTTTTCATTCAACATCGACCCAACCACGCATCTTCTTCTACCATCCGCCTCCTTCTCAAAAATCTTGTTTAAATATATTCTTTTCAAATACTTTCCCTAATTTGTGTTAATACCTTAACTCTACAATCAGACAATAATAAAGATAAGGAAATAAAAGTCAAAGCTCTCTTCTTATCTTCCTGCTTCATAAGTCGTAAATAACGAAGAGCAATTTCTGAATATTTAAACAGAAACTTGATTTCACAGCAACAATCAACCACACACGACCGTAACAGAAGACGGCCAATTTTCTTTATCATCTTTCTATACGTAAGCGATGTCGTGCGATCCCAACGAGCGATTGAACGACGATCTCGGGAGGTAATAACAGCGAACTTGCTAATTTGGAAGGTTTTCCCCGG